>NW_016912293.1:0-181811 GCF_001483705.2 Eufriesea mexicana
AAAAAAATCACTGATTCTGATAGCCAAGAGATCATTTTATCGAACTAATTTGAGGAATTCTTATCAGCTGTCCCTATTTAGCAAAGATAAGAGCCGACGGGAAACTATGTAGTAACCTGTCTCACACACTTCCACTTTCGGCACTATTTCTCGAAAACGCGAACTGGAAATCCAAAAAACGTCACTGATTCTGATAGCCAAGAAATCATTTTATCGAACTAAGTGGAAAAATTCTTATCAGCTGTCCGTATCTCGACAAGATAATAGCTGACGCGAAACTACGCTGCAACCTGTCACACCCACTTCCACGTTTGGCACTATTTCTCGAAAACGCGAACTGGGAATCCAAACAAAATCACTGATTCTGATAGGCAAGAGATCATTTTATCGAACTGAGTTGAAGGATTGTTATCAGCTGTCCGTATATCGACAAGATAACAGCCGACGCGTCGCTACGCAGCAACCTGTCACACCCACTTGCACGTTCGGCACTATTTCTCGAAAACGCGGACTCGAAATCCAAAAAAAATCGCTGATTCTATTAGCTAAGAGATCATTCTATCGAATTGATTAGAGAAATTCTTATTAGCTGTCCCTATTTAGCAAAGATAATAGCCGACGGGAAACTACGTAGGAACCTGTCTTACACACTTCCACGTTCGGCACTGTTTCTCGAGAACGCGAACTCAAAACCCTCAAAAAATCGCTGATTCTGTTAGCCAAGAGTTCATTCTATGGAATTAAATTGAGAAATTCTTATCAGCAGTCCCTATTTCGACAAGATAATAACTGACGGGAAATTACGCAGTAGCCTGTCACGCGCACTTCCACGTTCGGTACTGTATTTCGGAAAAGAATTGTCGAAATGGAAAAAAACAGTCAGTATACTAATTATGCAATGGCCTTTTCAGAGTTAATATTAAAATCTATTCTATTGTCTACTGCCGAGATTTCAATGATATAAACCATAATGTGTATCCTTACAGCACGTTTTGACGACCACTTGTATTTCCGTCGATATATTTCACAAATGAACCGTAAAAATCGGAGAAAAATTTCTAAAACCTTTAAAATGCTGCCTATTGCGAGTAATGGTTACCATATTTTCCTATGGAAAATCGAAACCTGTAATCTAAAATCAATGGTATTTGCCTATGCTGTCCCTAATATACGAGCCCCACTTATACCACTTTATTGCGTACGTGTAGCCTTTGACTATTAGTACTAAGGCCACCTCATTTCGCATGTGTCGTTATATGATTTCTAATGTGTAACATTGCTTCGTTCGACATGTCCAAACTGCACTATTTACGTCCATGAATTTCACTATGTAGCACTCCATTTCAAATGTTACAGTTGGATATCTTCATCTTGCTAAATGTCTCACAATTCTTTCATCTGTCTCCCGTTCGTCAATATCGCGGCACTGTTCCAAATATAACCTTTAGTTGCAACGTTATGAAATAATACCGGATACCGTGCACTATTGTTGTTAAATATATAATTCGTCGGTTGCAACAATTAAAAGATTCATGAGTGATATCATTACTTCACGAAACGTTTTTAGCATATAAGAAATGTTTTACTTTAACGCAAGAAAATATTCCGCCACGTGTTACCGGTTTGTCGATTCGGCATCAACTGAAAGTTGACGACGGTTAGACAAGCTATGCGTTTTTTCTCGCCGGAAAATACTTCGTCTTTGTAATAGTCATGTTCTAAACTAATATTAATAAAATTATTAATTATTAATTAAATTAATAAAAAGTAAACTAAAAAAATTGTTTTAAATTAATAATCGATGTTAATGTCAAACTAATATTAACAGAATTATTAATTATTAATTAAATTAATAAAAACTAAGCTAAACAAATTTTTTAAAATAATAAAATTGTTAAAATTAATTAAATTAAAAAATTATTAATTTTTACATTCATATTTCATTTCTTAGATTTCTGTTGCTATTCCAAATTCAAGGCAATACTTCATTGTGCCCCACAAATATCTCAAGATTTTCTTCAATCCATTCATATTCATCATTTTTGAATCATGGTTAAATTGTAATAAGCATCCCTCTGCAAATGATTTTATTCAAATACATGAGATATCCTAATAATTCTTGATATTGGTTTATTTTGCATCTTCTGCTGTTCCCATGATTATATGTAGAAACATTTACATCCGTTGAGGTTGATACAGCATTACGTTCCCTTATTCCTTAAAATTCCAACAATTTTTCTATATAGTTTCTTAAATACATATGGATTTTTCCATCATTCTGTTCTATTTGCATTTCCAAAACTGTTCTAGCTTTCCCCAATAATTTCAATATTCATTTTTTATTCTATTGCTTCCATGGTTTTTCTTTCATATTCTTGATAGCTTATTATTATAACCATGTCGTTTTAGTGTACTCCACAGTATAGAAATCTATGATTTTCCACTTTGCAAAATAAACGTGAATTCTCCTTTGACTGTTGTAATCCTTGTTTGATTAATACATTATTAAGGTATTTGTTCCAACACTTTTCTGTCGGTTGTAATCCATAAATCCAATTTCTAATTCATCATTCTTCTTATATCTTTTCTCATCTTTATTCTTCAATATCTGAGCCCCATTTATTGTTTTATTAAATTTCACATCACATCCATTCCTCACCTTGTCAGGAATTTTCTTCTTAAAATTCATCTTTTTTGGTCAGTATATTCTATATGTGTTATTTGGTACATATCCTAAAAATATTTCTTTGTAAGTTTTTGATTCAAATTTGTGTATTAAACCCCCTTTATTCAACCCATAGACAATGCTAACAAATCTTTTCATATACCTTATGTTTGGCTTTCTTTCATACTGAACCTCATAAGGAGTTCTTTAATGAACAGCTAACTTTGTTCTGTTTTTTATATGGACAGCTGTACTCACCACTTCTGCCCAAAAATACATTGGAAAATCTGGATCCATCATATGTGTCCTTGTCATCTCTATGGTGGATCTATTCTTCTTCTCAGCGATTCCATTGCTCTGCGGTATCCCAGTTGGAATCATATCATGATTTATTTCATTTTGATTAAACCAAACCTGGAGATCTTGTTCCACAAATTCACCTTCATTGTCTCTGCATATAAGTACTTTTCAACTTCTTGACAGATTGATTTTCTTTTAATATCACCAATCTTTTTATTTCCTTAACCGTTTGACCTTTTTCCTGTATGAGCAAGACAATAATTACTCTCGAATGGTCATCAGCAGTTAAGACATACCTTTTACCTCCTTTTGACATTGGCTTTATTGGCCCAAGCCATACAGTTCCATTTTATAGCTTTACAGTTTTAGTTACAGCTCCATTAGTTTTGCTGCTTTTACAGTTTCCAAGTTCCTATGGATATTGCTACAAATTTTTGCCTTAATGCAACATTTACACTGTATATTCAATTTGTCTTTTGGAAACTGTGCGGATATGTAGACTGGTATGTGAAGTCATACTGGAAAAGAAGATCAGAAAGATTGTGATGTGTAACAAATTTAATGCGATAAATATAGAAAATTAAATCTAACAAGGAGAGTGCAAGTCTCTTGAGTCATCGATTTAGTTCAAACTTTACAGGTTTGTAGATTTATTCATCCAGTTTAAGAAAATGTACCATGATAAGGTCAACTAAATAGTTTTTAAAATATGTATGTTTAAAGCTTTATTATTCGTAACTCCATATTTCTTCCTAATAGTTATCCATATTCCAAATTGCTGTTGTGGCTTAATGGCGATATTAGAAGGTTTCAACCCTGGCGGTCCTGGGTTCGATTCCGTCTCTATAATTGATAGTGATTTTTTTGATCTATCTTTTTTGTATTAATTTTTTGCCCATGAAAACATAATTTTAAATAAATTATAAATAAAATTGTTTAACTGTTTAATTTCGGTTTAATTTTTAAGTTCAATTTTCGTATAATTTTTAAGTGTGGATTTTAATTGGTTGTTATGAATTAGGTTTTCATGCAAATAGAGTTGTCTCTTTTAATAGAATATGTAATCGATTAGTTGCGACTTTTTGGTCCATATTAAAAATATTTTTCTAATGCCCTTTGTTGATCAATTTTTTCAATCGATTATTCCGCGATATATGAAGAAGGAATTTCTTTTTTCATTTAATATAAGGATACTTGTTTGCTTATTTTTGTCAACGTAGTGTTTATTAGACGTGCATGGTAGACATTCGTGATAAAGGTAATGAAATTACCTTTTTCCAGCCTGACGGGTCCGCTTGATGACACAGGGAAAAGCAGGGATGCACTTCGTTCTTATTCAAGGAACACAAAATGAAGGAACTAGACTTTTGGAAGATATTTTTCAGTACCAGTAGTGCGTTCATTTTTGACTTTAAAAGTCGCAAGTATTCCACTTATTTCGCTGCAAAATTCCGGCGAATTATTAAATTTTGGCGATATTAAATTAATAAATATCGAATTTTAATACCGCGAAATTAATAAATTTTAAATTTTAATAATTCGCTGGAATTTTGTACAGCGTAACCAGGACACTTTCGTCAACCTTCAACAGGAAGTAAACAGTGTCCAGGAAATATTCCATGAATTATAAATTATATTTATCTCTCTTGACTGATGATGGTTCAATACATACAGGAATACCATCTGCAAATTGTGAAATAGTTTTATGTCAGTTTACATTAATCTTCGAGATATATAATATGAACAGCAAGAGGCTGAGTACTCCTAGAGAGTCTATATATATACGTGTCTTTCATGCGTTAATAACGTATTTACATCTTCTCTCTAAAGAGAGTCTTTCAAGCTCCTGATTGAAAT
This sequence comes from Eufriesea mexicana, assembly GCF_001483705.2. Taxonomy (NCBI): domain Eukaryota; kingdom Metazoa; phylum Arthropoda; class Insecta; order Hymenoptera; family Apidae; genus Eufriesea; species Eufriesea mexicana. The sequence goes on from NW_016912293.1 coordinate 4,823, forward strand.
TAAGTGTAACAAATAAACTCATATTTATATTTAATTGAAAACTTATACATATATTCAAATAAAATCATATCATAACATAAATATTAACTTTTTCACATAGCTGTACAGCAAATAAACTTAAAATAGATAAGCAACAGTTATCGCGTGCAAATTATTCCGTTTAATGATGCAAACGGGTTAAAGAATCGATTGTAGCAAGTTTGTGAAGCAAAATGTCAATATCAGTGTCTAGAAATGCGCCTAATATTCCCTTTTTTCCCAAAAATGCTTTGCTGTCTTTTAGCATTAAGTTTATTAAATCGTCTACGTGCGATCAACCTCCTCTAAAGTCCTATTTGTTATTAGGAAATATACCTATGATTCAACCTAATAGAGTAGATTGCTTGGCCCATCATTCTATTTGATTTTTAACAAGGGTTTCGAAGAGCTTGCATAAGCAAAAGGTTAGGGAAATCTAGCGTAGGTTATCTGCCCTTTTATGATGTATACAAAGGATTGTTTCCAGCTGATAGGGTAATCTACTTTCTTGTACATTAAGTTAAAGGTGTCTACTAACAGTAAACTACAATTTATAGGCAATCTCTTTTGAATTTCGTAGTCCACGCTATTCGGTCCTAGTACTGACTTTGTCTTCTTAGAACCTAGTTCGACGTTGAATTCGGTGAATGTGAAGTAAACGTCAAAGAAAGCATTTTGTCGATGTGACCAGTCTAGGAAAGGTATACTATGACAGGGTAAACTTAATATCGATTTGCAAAAAAATTGATAAATTATTGAATTTATCGTCAATAACAAATTAACATAATTATTAACAATATATTTAGATCTTGGATTTATAAAGAAAATTGAGAAAATGAATAAATTGTTAGCTATTACGGTAGAAAATTATCGGTTGAATCGGCAACGATCGTGATTTTTCGTCGATCCTCGGCCGATCGTTGGCTATATAAAGGTCGCGTGTTCGAACAGAAGCTCTTTTGCAAATTTCTCTTCGGACCGGACGGATCTTCCTTTGGGCCTGGTTCGTGGTGCGAAGGAGGTGACCAATAGCCAAGGGTCAGTTGTCAGTGGCCAGTGGTCAGTAGTCGGTGGTCAGTGGTCTCCTAATGGTCAGCGATCAGTGGTCAGTGGTCAGTGCTATATGTTATATATGTTTTATATGTTACATGTATATATTTTTGTGTGTATATATGTATGTATGTATGTGTGTATGTGTATATATGTATATGTATTTCTTTCTTTTTCTATCATTGCTTGATTTTCCAATCATCCTTGGATCTTTGCTTTCATAGTCTGTAATTTCTATTTTTCCGTTTTTCTTGTTTATTCCATTCGTTTCATATTCTTTTTCTTATTCATTTCGTATGTAAATCACGGAGGTGCTTCGAGATGCACGTCGTTTATCATGGCAAGCTCAATATTCTTTTCTGCAGAGTTGCTTATTCGTACAAAAGCAGGCGAAATTTTTGCACGAAGTCGGTGGTTCACCAAGGTATCGAGAAGAAATTACCTAACCAGTCGATAGTTTAAGACGTAGTTCTGGCTAAGCTTGGCCAACTCGAAGATTCGATTAGGAGACTGGGTATGGAGATTCTCTGAGAATGTTCACGAATTTGAAACTGTTCGTCGCAGGAAGAAAAGTTTCTGACCAGTTTTCCACGGCTCGCTAAGAAGACTGTCCGCCCAGAGCCGGAAATTATAGTTTGTACTCGAGGAAGGGTGCAAAGTCCGTGGCTTGCACTATGCAAAAATTCGCGGATCGAGGTAGTCGAGGGCGTGGAAGATATAGGGACTGATTTTTGGGAAATTGTACATTAGCAAAACTGCTCACCTGTAATGTATAATGAAATACTTCACATATAAATAATAATAATCGAATTGGTGCAATGAAAATGAAGAGCAGGATGGTAATGCTAAAAGAATTACTTCAAAATACTGTACGTCTTGATCACGTACTTCTCATGAAATATTATACGCTACATAACAAATATTAATATTAATGTCTATATGTTAAGATATATTATAATAAACTTACAAAATATAAGTTTGGAACTAAAGAAAATTGATTTAATCTGTAACTAAATCACTCTTTCATTCTTAGCAATGAGTCACTAATTAATACCTATGTCACAGAAAAAATATGGCAAACTGAAAGAAGAAATTTCGCATAAATAATTTACGCAAATTATATATACCTGAACCGAATTTATTTATTATATTCCTTATTAAAAAATAATTCTTATAAAATATCGGCATATGTGCTATATATAATACGTATCGAAGGGAAGGAGGAAAGAAGATACAAGTGGACGCTATAACGATGTGTTCCGGAAATCTATCGGAAATGGTACGGTTGCCACAGCCGAAAACGAGCATACACAGCTTCGAAAGGACATAACCGTCATTATCCAAGGTTGGCACAAAGCACGCGCTTCCGGCCAACAGGGAACTTGTAAGCCTTGCACGAGAAAGTTGTCAGCACTATGCGCTAATTATAAGTTCGTTAATTGGCAAGTGGACCTACTCGTGCTGTCCTCGGCGTCAGCTCGGGGTAGCAGGAGGATGACGATGACGGATAGACGAAGATCAGCCTGTCCATAGGATCGATTTATCAAAATATTACCAGCGATACCGTTAAATTGGATAACGTTTGATCGAGAAAGTGGTCTGTGCTCTGCGACATTCGCTGGAGGATACTGTGGATTGCATAACTGGTGCCATAATCGATCCGTGAAGAACGGAATCTCAGTCGTCTCTCAGAGACGATAGAAACGGGGTCGTTCAAATTATTAAAATTTTCTATTTTCGTCTTACATACTACTGTGTTCATGTCACAAACGTGTATTAAAATTTAATACATAGATTCATCGCGTTAGACATTAAAATTTGACTTATTAGCGACTTCAATCATTCCTGATAGTATTACTTAAGGGAGCTATAATCTATAGAAAATTTTTCATGAAGAATTATTCTTAGTTAGGCTGGAAGATCTTGTAAAACTAAGCGATAAATTCAAGTTCTGAAGTAGGGTCCACTAGAGCGAGAAAAATTCATGTTTAATCCCAAAATCGACTATGAAAACGCAGTGTTGTGAATACAGAATTTATCGTCACATGATAGCCAATTGTCCAATTAAATTCGTGCAAACGAAAGCGATGACTCGTTATTTCGTTTAATAGTCAGTTGCAAACAAAAGTTCTTTCAGGGATTTTCTTTTATTGGATTCGGTATTTATATATGATCACCGTTGATAACTTGGTTCACTCCGAGCGTGCGTGATTATTCTTAATGACACAATAAATGCAAAGTTCAAACCGAAGGAAAATGTGACATAAATGTGCAAAATAAACGCCGTTCGTGGAAACCGTGGAACCGAAAAGAACAGGTCGATGGATGGGATTGTTGGAGTGGAATTCGGTTCGACCTGCATCTTTTGTTTGCCGAACGACCATTGTATCCATTGAGATGTCCAAGCCAACGACGATTCCTTTCAAGTCTTGATACGTAACGGTTCTTCTTAATTGTAAATTTAATATCGTTCTACAGGGTGTCCCTTTCCACTCGGATACTCTGCACAACTTTCTTTCAACGAAGAAATAAACGCGTGTATATTTGCTCTGCTTTCGAATAGTTTCAGCAACAAACACGTGTATATTTGCATTAAATAATGTATACTTTCTGTACTTCTAGTCTTCCAATTATTAGACTAAATGTAGTCTATATTTCTGATTCGTCAGCACGCGAGTTGTCAATGAAAATGTAGAAATTCGTGAAATGTAACTTTCACGGAAAACAGGGTGAGAAATAAATCTAGGAAGAATGAATTTTCGAGATCAGTTCTCAACCAAATATCTCCCACTCCAATAGGAAAACATCACTATACTTACTACACAAGGACACGTTTAATTTCCTCAAACACTTCGTTGCCAGACCGTTAGCGAGAGGTCATATTCGTTAAAAGTCACGAGTGAGTGAAAAATCACCTGATTCGTGATATAAAAGGAAATACTCGACGGTTTACTTCCTGTGGCGGGGCACAAGCACGTCGTTGAAAATTGTAGACAAGACGCAGCCAGGGTAGCGAGAAAATGCATCGTTACCTCGGAACATTTCCTCGCGGCAGCCATTTCGACCTTATAATAAACAGATATAAGGAGCGTAAGACAGGAGGCGCCCTAAACAAGGTGCATCAGCTCATACGGGACGGGTCGTTATTCCAGGCGCAGTTAAGTCCTAACGACGCGCCGCGAAGTACGGCGAGACGTCTGGCGGCGGCGCGGCGAACTAAGCGTCCTGCCGAACGTCACGAGCGCGACTCGGGGGAATTCCGGCGTAGCGCGTGCCGACTGTTTCCTTCGGCGAGTTTCGCGAATTTCAAGACGATCGTGTCGAATTCGTAAAATGCGCGAGTACGCGCGGGCATGCGGCGAAAGCAAATCGCGCGTGCTCCCGCGGGAAACGTGAAAGGAAGTTGCTGTAGTCGGTGTTGCGAACGTGTTTCGATCGTACAGCGTAATGACGGAAACAGCATTCCTGACGAATGGAGGACGTGGTAGTCGATGCATCGTGTCGAACGAAAGTAGTCCCTTTGCCTTCGTGTACCAATTTCTATCTTTTACACCGTTTGGTTAAAATGCCCTATGACTGTGAGTTGTTTGTGGGTTTTCATGCAATGTTGCACAGCAGGTGTTTTGCGCGTTTGATTTTCCGTACTTGTATTTGAATATTGTTTTGAGAGCGAGGAATGTAAAGGTTGATTTTGTTGTACAAATATGGGGAATTCTATGTATATCGATTTTGAGCTATGGGTTGTATGTCGAATTGACTTTTATATTATTCGATATTTCGGGGTGCTTTGAGAAACCGTAGATTAATTTTGGATTTTATTCTTTATGGAATATTCCCAATTTGACTATTATATATAATCCTGACATTGCATTACGATTTAATTACATTTTTGCTGGACTAGATCATACGGGGATCATGATCAAGGTATCTAGAAGGTATCTAGGCTTAAATGTATTTCGGATTCGCTATAAAATACACGAGAAAAGAATTACACATTGTATGCAATATATGTAGACGTGATATTAAAGCACTTTAATCCAAATACAGATACTTATATTCCTACGTCTACGTTAGAAAAGTTTACATTAATTTTGCCAAAAGCTGCTGCATAGTATGAAATTAAAAATCCAATAATGGTATCTAAAAATAACTAAAAAGCTCAATCATGTCCACTGCTTTGTAAGTGTTAGCACCAAAGAAACTTAAATTGCAATCAATTATATAGCAAAAATCGGACCCACCTTAGTCGCCAATATTCCAAACTCGTTTCAAACATTATACAACAGAGGAAGCAGAAAAGAAATTTCATTGATCCCAGAAACACGTCTCAGAACGTGGAGAAGTAGCAGAAGATGCAAGTCTAGGCTTCGGATTGCCCGCTGTCGCCTTTGTTGTTCAAGCGGGCATTAATAGACGGCCATTTTGCAGCGCACTGACAAAAGACAATATAATGAGACGCGCAGCCGCGATGAGCCGTGCACTTGTCCGCGGCAGCTGCCGGATGCTAATTGCCGCCTGTCCTCGGAAATTATAATTAGACCGCGCAATCAACGCCAACACGGAATTCCTTGCTACGGCCGTCTTAACGAACGCCGCCACCGAACGAGGAAGAACGAACAGCCTGATGCATTTTTCACTCGCCCATTCCTTTTATTTCGCCGTTTGCTGCCACGTTTCAGGTGTTCCGGCGAATCAGACCGTACATGCGGGATATATATTCGCGGGGTCACGCTATGTATTTTTCCTGCGCTACGTATTTTTAGCCAACGATGGGGAAAAGTGAGAGGAATACCCCTTTTCGAGACGTGGTATTTTTATCGTTGTCGTTGCTCCTGATTACGCGGACTAGCCTGATTTTCCAGGCTATCGAATGTTACTGCAACACCAATATACTTGGGGTAATCGTGATGTAATAATTTGGGCAATTTATTATTTCACACGTGGTGATTTTACAGCGATAATTTTGCAGTGCAGCTTTTAAATGTAACGAATATTTATAGAAATCAAGAATCACGTGTGTACAGTATGTAGTGAGAATGATCAAAAGGCACACGTTGCACAGGTTCTGTAATTTTTAATTTTTTAATTTGGTTGCAGGGTCTTTGCATTTGTCGAAAAATGCTTGAAAGTGAAGGTTATATTCTTGTGGAAGTACATTTCTAGAAATTTTACATTTGTATAGAGTATTGTGAATTTGAGAAAAATGAAATTGATTTTTAGGTTATCGACTTGGAAGCTGTAATATTGGGATGAATATTTTTGTTCTTCTGTTTATTTTCCTAGCATTTCATTTTCGTTTAGAATAAATTGACAAGTTTCGTCAGGAATGGTAAAAATTTTACAATTTTATTTATCAAGAACCTTGAAAAGGAATCTAAAAGAAATTATCGAAAATTATCGTCAATTCCATCCAATATAAATTTATCAATATATATATCTACTATACCTACTATACCTGTAATTCTTTAAAAATTTGTCATGAAGTTCCCAGAAATACTTGAAACAAATAAAAGTGTACTTAGTGTTAATTCGAAATTGGATGAAAAACTAATAAAAAACCTGTTTTTGGGGAATTATAAACGCCAGGAAGCGCAGGAAATTTGATCCAGAAGTTGTTTCACGAGTAAAAGTGTCGAAATTCGGACGCGACATCTGGAACCGTTTCTGCAAGTGTCTTGGTTGCTTTATTCTCCGCGGAAACCACGCAGTTCCCTTCCGCTTCGTACGAAGAAGTTACGCGAAATTCCTTTATCTTTACACGAAACAACTTTACGACTTCAAACGGACCGTAGATATTCCTCAACTTACGAAAAGTTAATCTACTTATCTGCTCGGGTTGCCAGCGCTTTCAACGTTTCGCCTGGACCCGACGATTTTGCGTAATTGAATGCATAATTCCTTCAAAGAAAACGGTCCGGCGGCTTACCACTCGAATTGGAATAGTTACGGCGTTTCACGCGCGGCGCCACTTGACAATTTGCTACCTTCACCTCACTCGCTGCCGCAACGCCACCATTTTCGACTCCTCGTTCTCGGCGCTCGTTCCAGCGACAGATAAAGACGGTGAACACGGTGGTCAAGGGAAGAAAAAGAAGAAGAAGAGGAAGAAGAAGGGAAGAAAAGGCCGCGAATTCCCCGGAGCAGTCGCTTTCTTAAGCCTCGTGAAATTTTAAGAACGCAAACCCTGAGGTTCCTCTCAGGACGAACTTTTTCCCGAGATTTTTCGATAAGAATTCTCTGGACACGTTAAACGTATTTGGCGCTTGAATAAATAAATAGACTGAAAAATCCAACGAAAGCCAGTTTCCGTTGTTGCTTGAAATGAAAGTGTACCGTGGAAAGTGATCCGTTTAAGGCTCTGATGGTAAGTTCGATAAAAATATCGACTTGTATTTTAAAATATGCATGGTGGACGTTGTTGAAGGTAAGAGGTTATGTACCTCGCATATGTATGTCTTTTGTTATACATTCGTTGCGTACTATGCGTTGCATGAGGGAAGTCATCTCGTTTGGTTGCAGGGCAGGAGAGGTATTCCATTTGCTCCGCCTATACTCTTGTTAGTAATACTCACTCTTCTATGACACTCCCAAAACTACTATCTCCAAGTTTTCCAACGTGATGCGTTAACATAGGCGTAAGATGTCCGCGAAAGAAATGTTATCTCAGAGTTAACTTACGATGAATTGGAAGCACTACTACGCTTTGGGATGAGTCTACGCTTTTGCATCCATTTGATGCGTCTGTCTCACTTTGTCTCGTTGCTTCGTTCGCTTTCTTCGTCACATAGTGTTCTATGACCGGGCTAATAGGAAGGGATCAGTTCTGCCAATAAGGGAAGCGTTTTACTCTACTTCTGCCATGATGTTAGAATGGTTGGGCTGGTGGGGATTCGGTCCTACAAGTTTCTCAGATGACTTCTCTCATGCAACGCAGAGTAGATTTCTCTTTTATTTATGAATAACTTTTTTCTACATTATTGTTGTTATATTTACAAAATATTATATTATTTTGTAAATAACATGTATAATTATAATATATTATAACTTAGTTATTCTATAAATGTATAATATAACATAATTATTTTCCCTTTTTTAATTTCTGATTTATCTTTTAAGCATTAGATTTCACAATATCTTTAGTAATTTCCAAGATATTCGTCAAGATAGGTTCGAATTTCGCGCTCCAATTTTAGGGGTAGTTTGCACCCCTTCAACCCGAACAATTAGCGATCAAAAAGTATGTCGAATATTTTTACGAGGTTTACAGCATACGTAAATTTATCTGCAGAGAGTAGCATAAGCATCCTATGCTTTCGTCTACGTATAGTTTTAAATAAATTTTCTTTAAAATGAAATTTTCTAATGTTCCTATGAAACTTGTTGGAATAAAATTTGTTTCCTCTAGAGCAAATTTTATAATGATTATTGCAACAAATGGCGTCGAATCTACAGTAAGGTATCTCAATTACAGGGATTGATAATTACCTAATAATGAAATCGGTATAATAATACAGATCTGTCAATCTTTTTCTAAATTATTATACTGGGACTAGGACTATTTTAGGAGGTTCGACGTGTCCATAAAAATTTCCTTTATATTAAAAAGGAAAAAAGAAAGAAGAAAAGTCATATTAGAAAATTACTGGAATTAAAAGATATATAATTATTAACTGTTTATTTTATTAATACCACTGTAGTCATTTTAATTAATTTTTTCATTGCTATCATTATAGACATGTTAATAACAAGTGATTGAAATAATACAAGTAAGACTGTTAATTAATATTAAAGAATTATTTTTTCACTCGTAACTGATGTCAATACATAACACTTTTGTCGAGAAACATAATCTATCTCACATACATACTATACGAATACATTAAACAGAAATGTGCATATACTGTATCGTTCATGACTGACCTCTGTACGCATCGACTGTAATTGATTTACTGTAATTAATCTCAACAGGTTCGAAATATTTTTTCCCCATTTTCATATTCTCCCTTCTGTACCCTCCACTCTTTCGAAAATTTCTCGCCGAAATCGATAAGACACTTGCGAAAATAATCGAATCGCGTTCGTTTGCGATAGAAGGGAAATAATTTCGTTTCATTCTTCAAACTTCTGGATTAAACGCTCACGCTGCACCTATCCATATTTCTTGCATCACCGACCGTAAATCAGAATCAACTTTCCGCGTGTCGCGGAGGGCGCCGTCGGTTTCCGGCGGAGCGGTGTCGAGACGAAATCGAAGTCGAAGTTGGGATTTTTCGTCGCTGCGAAGGGAAACCGAAAAGTGTGGAAAGTTTCCTTTAACCGTGTCAAACTTTCTTCGCGACCTTTCCGCACTGTCGCCGCGTGAACCCGCTGTTTCCGATATTCCACGCGCCAATGAGCTTCCTTCGCACGATTTTTCGCCAGTCGACGAATTCGACGCCCCGTGAAATACGCGTCTCCAACTTCCGGCCGAACTGCTGCTCCACCGAATACACGCTTCTCGAGAAACGTCGCTACGAAACCATAAACTTCTTGTTACAGCGTTCATTATCATCGTCGTCTTCGACGGGAGAATTATTTTCGTACTGTTCCAGTCCTCTCGAGTGTTCGACAAATGTTTGAATTGGACTTCAGTCAGTGTCTCTCTGAGAATTTTTTAATTATTAATAGTGTATTATAATTTTAATTTATTTATAATTATAATTTATTAATTATTAACTGTGTATTATTAACATTGTTGTATTGTTATTTATTTTGTTAGTGTTATCTGTGTGTATATCTGTGGATTTCTTAGTTTATTTGTTGTGCTGTGACGTTTCTTGAGATTTAGAAAATTATTTTGGAAAGAAAGGAAGTAGATTTATTTTATATATGTATTTATCTTTAAAAGGTGTGAAGGAAGATTTATGGAATATTTATGGAAATATTGCGAAGAATTCTGAAGTAATAGATGTTCCTCTTACATATAAAGATTAAGATAAATTTATTTTCTGGTCTTATCAAGTAAAAGTTTTAAAATTAAATTTAAAAAAATGAAAATTACTTGAAACTATTATAAATATAATATATCAATATAATGTACTTGAAAATGGAATATAATAACAATATAATTCTGAAAAGTTAATCATCACGTTATTCGCATGAATATCTATAATATTCTTACTTCTCCATAAAAATTATTTCTAGCATAGTGAACCTAATTTTCCAAAATTTTGTACATAAATAATATCGACTCTTATTTAAACAGAAAATCTTTATTCTCATCTCATCATTTTGCTTATTATTATTTCTATGCACACGATATTAATATCACCAGTATTAATCACGTGACACAAGGATTCACTATGAATTACTATATCGTGGTTTTGAACGAATTAGGTGTTTTTATATCCGTTTCCCAAAATTTTATTGCTCATGCAAACCACCAAATCGAGTTTACTTCCCCGATTACTATGTTTATTGATACCTCGAATAATCTTGTTCATGCAACATCCTATAATAACTTACCCCCAACTGCGAAACTCGATTACAAACGGTTATCCAGAGTTCAGTATCCCGCATCTATCCCGAGTTGCTCTTACGAAATCAAAGATTATTCTGTCGAGAATTGCTGGCTCATCGATCCTGTCTGAATTTTAAATCAGTCAAGATCCTCCTGGATCAATCGATTTGATAATCGATTTAATTCCCTTTTAATCATCCGGGACTTCCGTTCTGCAAGTTCATACACTCTCATATAATTCATGTACGCAGAACCATTCGTTTCATGAGCGAGTTATGTCATGGACGAGCGATTATATCTCTCGAAGAGATAATCTCTCTTGAATTTGCGAGAAATTTTCGACTCGTTTGTTCATAGATGAGAGTGGATGTACCGGGATCAGTCACATCGAGGATTTCATTTGCGCTCGTTCTCTTCACTTTCTCGAGGAAAGCGGGGTGCTTTTATTCTCTGGTAACTCTTTCGACTGACATAGGTCAAACATGTGAGTCACTGTGTACACGTGTCGAGAGAAACTCAATCGCCACATCGAGATGAGACGGAATAGGTGTCGTGTTACGAGGGAGGAAGGATTCGAATGACGGAACGCTATGGGGATGTATAAGGGAAAGTATTATAGGTCAATGAATTCGCCATGAAATTCATTGTCTATTTATACAAACAAAATATACTGTTCCATTAAAGAAAACTGAGGTCACCTTGAAATCTCAGAAGCACATTTATCTGGCAGAAATTTATGATCATTGTAAGATGTTTCATTCGAAAAGGGGTGAGTTCCTCACCCTTGAGGGGAACCAAGGGTTGAGAACCCCAGCTATACATATTATTATTTTATTCCTTTCCAAAAAATTCCCAATTTTCCTCCACTGTTTTTAAAACTCTAACATCTCTCGTTATATTTTTCTCACCACTTCGCAGCGTCGATTCTCACTCCCGTTCTCTGCCCTTTCAAAAAGGGAGTTTGGAACGCCAAGGGAATCGTTTTCGGGTGAAAGAAAAAGGGAAAGCGAAGGGAAAGTGGAACGATTATCAGGGACTTTTACAGGGCCTTTCGCGAGCTCGTCGCAGATCTCGTCGATCGGATCGCCCTATAAATAAAACCGAGATCAGATTGAATCCCATTTCGGGGTCGTATAATATTGGCGACCTTCCAATATCAGTGATTCGGGTTCGCGAGTACAATTCGCTTGGCCAGCTGAAATCCAATTCATTTCGTCTGACCCAGAATCCGTGGATGCTCGCCGGAGCGACCCAAGTTCGTCGTCTTCCAGCAGACTTCGGATATTTATGTAAAACAATGCTGTCGTTACGTTTCCGGCTGTTCGGGACCTCTTCCTGTTCACGCTTCGTTGGAACGCTTCGCGACCCGGAGGTCGTTTGTTCGTTAAGCTTCCCGCGGTTAATTTCACATCGATCGGGTGGTTTATCCGGAGCCACAGCGTGATCGCGGGTATTTGGCTTTCTGATTGGCGAGGTTCATCGAATGTCGCATATATACAGTCTTTCCATCTTTCTCGCAGCTCGCTTTTGATAGTTTGCCTGGTGAATGTAGGGAAGCAAAAGATTGCCATACGATATTTTGGAATATAAGTAGCAATAATTGCAACAGTAGTTAAACGACGAAAACATCATTTTGACGGTTTGCTTGGTGACTGTAGGTAAGGGAAAGATCGTCATACGATATTTTGTAATAGAAGTAACAATGATTGCAATAGTAGTTAAACGACGAAAATATCATTTTGATGATTTGTCTGATGACTGTAGGTAAGGAAAGAATCGTCATACGATGATTTCGAATACAGATGATAATGATTGCAATAGTAGTTAAACGACGAAAACACCATTTTGGTGGTTTGCTTGGTGGATGTACGTAAGGGAAAAATCGTCATGCGATGATTCGGAATACAGGTGATAATGATCGCAATAGTAATTAATTTGGTGCAATTTCTTTTAATCGGATTTCGTTGACTCTATGAATTTATACAGGGGTAGAATATTTTGTAATAAAATATAGTGTAATAAACGTTTATTACTTGTTTATTATTTGTTGTTTAATTTTCGATAAATTTAATTGAAACTGTGTATTATTGATATAGGTATGTTGAAAAGCGAATATATATGGTGCTTCGATTTCTTTTGGAATTCGATTTTATTGATCCTTTGAGTTTATATCGGGGTAATTCATTTTGTAATAAACGTTTATTACTTGTTTATTGTTTGTTATTTAATTTCCGATCAATTTCATTAAAACTGTCTATTATTTGTACTCGTTTATTGAAAATCACATATATGGGGTGCTTCTATTCTTTTTGGAATTTGATTCTGTCGATTTTGTAAGATTAGATAGGAATGGATAATGTCATGATAAATTGTTATTTCATACGCGTGATTATATTAATAATTACAATACTAGTAGATAGAAATTTTATATTCTATTTATAGTTTATTTTATTTCTGATTTTATTATTAAATTATATTGCGTTTAAAATGCAGAATCATTCGAATTTGTATATTTCTACTTTTTTACTATATTTTATTTACATTCACACGTTTTTCAGATATTTTATATGTTTCTCTTCACACATTCTGTATGAATATTTCAAATCTTTCTTTTTTTCACGTTTTCATTAAATAAAACAATTCTTCCCTCCCCTATTTTTTGTAAAAAAAAGACCCAAGTGTATATTCTAATTGAGAAAAAAATGACGGATCATTCCATGTCTTCCGTATCCCCCTGACTATAAATTAAACATACTTAAATTCAAGTACCCTACTCTAATTAATTTCAGAGTTAATTATACTAAAAAAAAAAAAGTAAAAAGAAAAGGAAAAAATGTTATTCTCCCGTATTACTCAGAAAAGAATTCTCTTCCAGTTTTAAATTTCATTTCATCCATATAGAGAGTTTCTCGGTAATTACGACGAGTTTTTCATAAAAGTATTTATCACATATCTCCCTTACACGTGGAAACTCGTAAAAAGAAAGATCGCAAAAATCGTAAGAAATTTATCGAGATAACGTTTCATCCCCAAATATTCTTCATCCGATCAACGTAATAAAATCGCACCTAGCCAGAGTTGCAAAGGGTTAAGGGGTGATTTCTCAGAAATATCCCGTTCCACGAGGAAGAAATATAAAATCAGGAAAGGAAAGGAATATTTCCTACAAGTAAAGTAACGACTGTATTCGTTCGTTCGATGAACCCGATGCGAAATGGCGAAGGAAGATGCGAAACGTTTCTGACATTTCGCAATTTATTAAGCCCGGAGATGGTGGAGGAGAAAGAATGTCTATTTATCTATTCATTGAAGAAAATCGTTGGGAAATTATACCGGAAACGCGCAATAAAATTATGAAGCACGGAAGTTTCAGCGAGAGAGGAGCTTTACCGTGATTAAAAGATGCCAAGGACTGATTGCCTGGACCGGGAAGAAAGTTTGCCCTAAAAAGATACTTCCAGTTAACGGTTGATACCGTTTTGATTGCGGGAATAAAAAGTCCGCGTCTAGTTAAGACAGATCGACGGAAAAATCCTGCAAATTGCGAAAACACAGCTGCGAAAATTTATGGGACTATGTTTTCGTCTAATGGCGGACGAGCTTCTGTTTTCTGTATGGGGTGTCAAGAAGGGGAGAGTATGATCGGAACGTTTTAAATTCTTTTTGTGATTCTCCTTTGATGCTCTTCGTGGAAGAATTTTAACGTGATTCACGGTAGATGATTAATTGTATAAAATTATTATTTAATTAGTAAACGAATTAGTATTTTAATGTAATTTATTTTTATTTTTCCTCGAAATACCCTTGGAAAGGGTATCAGAAAGAAGAGTAGAAGATAACGTGTTAATTAATATTTTTTAAACTTTTCTTTTAGCACTGTGTTCACAGTGATGAAGAGATTATTCAAAATTTACATTTAATTAGTATAAAATTATTATTTCAGTGAAAACTGTAGTATGAAATAATAAGCTTATAAAATTTATTTCACTTCCTCTTTTGCCACTTTCTGCGTTTTTTGAAAGAATTTTAATGCTATTCATAGGTATCCGTAGGTCACTCGAAATTAGTATTTCAACGAAATTGAATACAATTTTTTATGAAAAACATATATATCGAATGAAGAGTATGAAATAATGAGACGTCGATATTTTCATATTTATTTTTTGATACTCTATATCACGTTTCAAACGAATTTTAATAAAATTTAACGTGATCGATGAATTACTCGAAATTAATATTTAATTAATACGAAATTATTATTCCAGAGAAAGGTGTAATTCTTCGCGTGGAAAGTGTAAATAAAAATGGCAGAAATGTGAAAGCAGAACGAACGAGATCCTAGTTGTTCTAATTAAAATCGGCTTTTAATTAATTTTTAACGAATCCTCGAGTGAATAATCGTTCACGTGAAAATTCCTTTCAAGAAATTGTTATAGCTAGAAAATTTCTGAAGCATCGATCTTCGTGGACCCCGTTTGCCACTTGAAATCTAGATTTACTTGAAGTTTGACTTACACGAGAACCAAGGATTGAGGTTATCCTCGCCAAATACCCTAATATGTAATATAAAGTACCCTAATTGGGTCGAGCTATATCTTTGAAACGGCTAGAGACGGAGGCAAAACCGAGATTAATTAGCATTTAATGCCCCATATTCTCGTGCCATTATTGTACACTCGCGTACATACGTGTGTGTAAAATGCAAATATATTTTATCGATGGAACACTATTATCGTCAAACCTGCTTCGAAAGTTATTATTAAACTATGCACGAGGAGTTAAAATGCTAAATTATATATTTTCCATAAGTGAAGATTTTTCTATTAAAAATGTGTTATAAAAAAAAAATAGTTATTTTTAACTATACCAAAAATTTCTTATTATTCCACTTAAACAAAAGAAAGGAAAATAAATAATAATAGTACCAATATTTTATTCTTTCGATATTTAGGTGATTTATCCTCCACCTACATATGCTATAGTCATATACATATACTAAAATTTGTTTTTCACATACGAATATATGAATAATTATAATTTAATATAATTCGAAAATTATTTTCTACGACTCCTAACAAAATTATTCCAACAATTTACAGTGACATTATAGTAACATTACACTGACACTAGGGCAAAGTTCCTCGACGACTCATTTAATAATAAATACGCAATATTGATAAATTAATTCATATAAATAGATAAGAATAAATGAAGGATACCTATTTGTATCCTTACAAATTGTAACTTTTTCAAAAGGAAAAGGAAATTTCGCTGGAAGACAGTATAGGGATAAAAAAGTTGAAGAACCCTGCACTTGAGTGACACATATCGCGAATTTTTTGGTCTTTATTTTGAGGATAGCTCGAGAGAAAATGAAACACAGTCGTTTGGAACGTTTTCCTGGAGCCACCAGCGCATTTACGACGAAGCCACGCTCCTGGATGCGAATGGAATCAATTATCCCGAAAGTGAATAGGTAATGACATCATTGTAATGCACTTCTACAGATGAAACACCTGGTTCATTAACGTCTAACGCTCAAACGATGAGCGCTACGATTCGAATATTCTCCTGGTTTTATGGCGGACCGTATCTGGCCGTAAAATAATTAAGCGTCGTAAAACTTTCAATGAGAGCATAAACGTATTCCTGAAATTTGATCGTTAAATCGTAAAGGCATCGAATTACGCGAGGGAAATATTCCTCGAAGGAAACATCAAATGAGATATTTTACTGGTCCACTTATGGATTTCGTTCCGAATTAACCTGTTTCGATTTTCCTCTCGAGAATCGCGAAATATTTGGAACATTCATATGCTCTCTCTTGAATTTTCTTCAAAAATCTAATACATATTTTTATATTTTTATTATCCTTCGATATTTCACAGATTATTTTCTAACATTTAAATTTCCTTTTATAGGAAAAATATGAAATGAAATATTTCATCCTTGGATTTGTAAATTTTATTTAGAATTAACCTACTTGGGTCTATCGTCTCAAAAATACATATAACATCTTTGAATTTTCTCAAGAAAATGTAATATGTAGGTATTTTTATAATTTTTTAAAATTTAGAGAGTATTTTTTAGTGTTTCAATTTATTTTATGTATTTATTTAGTTTCATGTAGTGTTTATTTCATATTTATTTGTACGTTTCACGTCAGCAATTTAACGCGTGATATTAATTTTTACTTTGTGTACCTTATTCTTTTGTCCGTGGTTATTAAAAATGTGGGGAATTTGGAGGAAGAGAGATTGCGGAAAATGAGAAATCAGAGTTTATTTTTCAATCTGGGTGAGCATAAAAGAATGTGGGCCAAGTTTTAACGAGACCACAGAAACTTCGCCGCAGGAGGAAACGCAGGAAGGATGCTGTTGATTTTTCATTATTTTAAAATAATGCACGTCTAAATATTTCCGCTGCACTTGAACTTGCGAAAAAAGCGGTGAGAACGAAAGTTGCTTAACTTAAAGGAGAAAATACAAGAATTTCTCTCAAACCCTTGCTTTCACGGATCTCAAACTTAGAGAAACCACGTATTTTCATAATACTCGAACTGAGAATTTGAGAACGTCAATTTATATAAATCTGGAAATGCTAATGCTCTTTTACAATATGATGTTAAACTATTTAAATTTAAAATTATCAATTTTTTATAAATGACTTTTTATTTGTTATAAATTATTCGCTACTTACTGCAAATTAATTAATATTTTATAAGAAATTTGTAATATTTATTAACATATTTATTTCACCCTCTGCACTCCATGAATTTTTCTGTTCCATTTGGTACTTCTAATACTCCTTCATAATATAATATTTTTTAAATCAAATATTTTTTTTCAAAATGAATATTCATGAATTTATGCATACAATAGTCTTCTTTCCTTATTTATCCTTGTCTATAAAAATAATATCAAATGACAGGTTATTAACATCGCTATAATAATACCAGTGAAAGAATTCATTAAAAAGTCTGCAGTGGTATCGACAAATAAATAAACAATTAATAATTCTATATATTTAAAAAGAGACTAGCTATCTGAATTAAATTAATCATAAAAATTCTTGTCGTGTAAAAATGAATGATTGTTATTTTATAGGATATAATATAACCGTGATCACGGTGGAATTTTAACGTATCTCAGTCTTGTTAATTAATAACTAAACGTCTGTTCATTCACTGTGCAGGAACTTGGGTTTTGATGTAGTAAACCAACGGTGGACGTTTATTATGAGGAACTAATTGAATAGATTCGAACTTTGGTATTCGTTCCTTTGCACACTACATCGACTAATTTATTCTGCAGACATAATAAATTAAGTATGGATGCACTTCCATTCGTCGTGGATTTCAATCTCTTTTCATTGCATTAAACGTGATTTCTTTAACTCCTCGACGTTCGATTAAATTAAAAATGACTCTAAATTTCGAGGAAATTTATAATTTTTACAGTAAATACTATTTAATTAAATTTGAAATTTCCTATGCATGATGGTTCAAAAGAAAGTAATTTATATTTTAATTATCTTAAAGCTGATATATGCCTGTGAAATTTGTTAGGTATAAAATGGACGTTTAACGAAGATTAATATATAAATAATAAATTAAATAGTAAGAAGAAGTATGTTTCCAGGAATTCGTATTTTTATTCTTCTCTTGAACTTTTCATTAAGATAGAATTTGTTCAATCTGTTTTTAAATGGAAATTGTTCTCGTGTTTTATGGAATGCCGTGTTGAATCTTTGGTGATTAAGAATACTTTGGAAACTTCGAGCCATTTGAAATATGTCCTTGAACTTTCTAGAAATTCGATGATAGGTTATTGAACTTCGTTGGAATTTCAAGCTTCACCCTTACGTCTCGTGTAAATTGGACAGATGTGTCGCGACTTTGCTAAGACTGGAAAACACGAGAATTTCACTGGTCTAATTTACGAAAATTCTCGAATATGTTATGAAATTTATAAAAGATTAAAAATTGTTAGAGAATTCAATTTCGAAAAATAAAATTAAACACAGATATCTATGTATTTTTCAATTCTTGATTTTTACAGTACCCAAAATAGCTAACCTCATAATTGCTATAAAAATTTCATGTCTCACGTTGGATTTATAAATTATATATGATTTAACACAAAATTCTCTACAGAATCTTTATTTTAGTGAAATTTATTTCTAATATACGAAGTAAATACACGAATGCATATTATGTACAGAATAAAATGGATCAAAATCAGTTCTGTCCAAAATCAATTCTGTCCAAAAGGAAAAAAAGGAAGAATTATAAATAAATTAAGTAAAATAAAAGGAATACTAAAAAACATCAATTTCAAAAAATAGTTTATCGCACATTGCATTGGAAAATCAAGATTCCCCACAATCCCTTATAAAAAGAAACGAAAGAAAACAAAATTACGGAAAATAAAGTGAAATAAATATTGAAACAAATTCCAGGATACATCCTATCACACATTGCATCTATTTCCATTCTCACCATGAAGAACCAAAATTTTTCACAATTCCTCCCCCAAAAAAAAAAGAAAAAAAAGGGAAAGGTATAAGAATGTTACAAGGAATAGAAATAAAATAGGACACTGAAACACACAATTTCCAGGAAACAATCTATAACACATTGCATCTTTCTCCATCACCTAGCCTAACCTAACCTAGCCCCCAAGGAGCTGAAATTCTTCACAACCACTTTGAAAAATAAAAAAAGAAGGAATTAGAATGAAAATGAAATAGAACAAGTGCTGGAGGACACGAATCCGAGGAAACAGTTTATCCCAGACTGCACCTGTCTCCACCTTCACCCCCAGGAACCCAATTCCTCCGTGACACGCGACGTCTAGCCACAGCCACGAATTCACCACGGTCACTCTAGCCTAATGCCACCGGTGAAGGACGAATTTTTCCAGCGACGTCGTCCAGGCGTCAGCGGCGTCTCACGTGGCGCCAAAGACGTCATGGCTAGGACATTATCCGTGAATAAGGTCTGGCGAACGTGCGCGTACCACAGATCCTCGCTGCGATTATCGGAAAAACGATCTCCGTCTGACGTGTGATGGCTTTATGAGCTCTGGCTGCCTCTCCTTCTCTCTCGCTCCCTCTGCCCCGTCGTCTGTCCGTCCTTCATCCCCTTCGCCTGATCCCCTTGCTTTCTTTGATAAGATGGAACAGGATCCTCTGATGCTCGAGGAAAATTGCGCAGATTACAAATAACGTCTGAACGTAAATACTAGCCTGGAGAAGAGGATGATCGAGAGTCTCAGAACTGCTGGATTTTAATAGATCGGTTTCGTTGAGGGTTTCCTTGAACCAGGTCATCATCGGTGAGGCTGTCGAAAAATTTCTGTTTACTTGCACGGGGGTAGCGATTCGTATGGGGGTTGTATGAGGCAGGTTGTGCAGATGGGTTGTATTATTTCGGTGGTAATATCGGGGCGATGGGATGGTTTGATTGGTATTTTATCTGATTTTATTTTACTTCGATTTCGTTTCGTATCAGGATTCGAAGAATCGGGAATGTTTGTCGCAGAAATTGGCTCGAAATTTAATTACAGATTGATATTTTATATCACCTTTGTTTCGCTGGTCCATTGTGCTGCATGTTGCTTTGTTGATTTTCTCTCGACATCGTTACTGTTACATTTTATGTTTTTTAATTGATGACTCGAGGAATCTCTTGCGTTATTTAAGTAAAAAATTATATTCGACTGTGGATTTTAATAATGATTACTGGAGCTGTTGAGTTATAATTTGTTTAAACTAAATAATGGAAATTAAAATTGATGATTAGTATATTTCTAGTAATTAGTACTTTTCGTTATTGTAAATTTACTTAATTCTTTAATTATTAGTTAATTCCACGTTATTATACATTATTGTTACCATAATTTTGACTATCAAACTAGGCAACGACTCATTTGAATTTTTCCTAATCTACCCATACTAGTTTATCATCGAGATATATTTTTCGTCTATTATTTATAAAATTATTATCTATCCAATGAATGTATTTTAAACGACATTGTGTTCCCAACTAATTCACGATTTTTCCTGCAAGACGAAGGGAACGCTAGTTGCCTTGGCCAATTACACGGGGTAAATTGCAGGAACGGAGTAAGAAGTTCTAATTTTATGTATTTAGGCTACACACCAAGAAACACTTTCACGGAGTTGTTTAAAGGGGAATTAACCATTCCCAAATATTCATGCATATTCACGGCATTCGGTAGTTCGTTAACGCAGCAGTTTAATCATGTCGGTATTATGCCGCAAAATTTGATCTTGCAAATCCCAGTGGCATAACGAATGTACTTCCGTAATACTCGGGCCACGGCGAGTTTCCTCGTTTGAAGTATACCTTCAATGGAAGAAAGCTTAGAGACTTATACCTATGCCACTATAGCTCGTATTGCAAGTTACATGAATGCAAGTATTAACGTTCGAAATTTGGACGTCCAACTTTTTTTTTATATTTTTATTTTAAATTTTCAACGTTTCGTTGAAAATTTGTTATAGAATTACGTGATTTTTGAAAATTCTGTTATTTTTCTTCTCTGTTTTCTTTTTCTTCTCTTTTTATTTGTACTGAATGAAAAGATATAAATTGGATTTATTTAGGTAATTAATAATTGATGTAATAACTGGAAAATTAAATAATCCGTGAGATAAAATAGGAGAATTTTTTGGAGAAATAGAGAATTAGTTTGCAAAGAGTGATGATTATATTAAAGATCCCTTCGTTGACCATGAAAATTGTTTTAAGTGATTTTTTTGGCAATACAGACTGCTGCAAATAAATTCACGGATATTTGTAATCTCCTTCGTTTAGGAACAAAACTGGCTTTGAAAAGCTTCGCTATTAACTATTAAAGTGAAACGAGATTCGCCTCAGAAACTGGAAAATGGTCAATCAGTGGCGTGAAAGTCGCAAAAATGTACAACGTTAAAAGCATTCTCACCCTGAAGGGTGTTCAGATACGTTGGGGTACAAATTGTAATCCAATGCGATTTATCCTTTCAAAAAATGATTACGATAAGTCACGAGTAATTGAAAATATATCACGTTTCTTTTACATTTTTTCCCGGACTATAGTTATTTTGGGAATCATAAATAAACACTCCAAGAGGAAATAAAAATCTTTCGTTATCCGAAAATTTCCCTCTTCGCGTCATGTTTTTCTACTTATTTGGATGCTATGCTATTGTATACTATCTTCCATTTAATTCCAATTTTGTGCCACGATATATCCTGCCAAGGAATAAATTAACAAACGTGTAACGGAATAACATTACTGTGCACAGCGATAAGAAATTCACCCCAAAATCCTCTGAAATTGAAATCAGGATTTCGTCCAAAACTAGCTTCAGCCCCTGAACTCAATCAGAAATGATTAAATTCCTTCCCATGCTGCTGTTTTTAAATTCAATTCCAATTTTTTACGCAATATATTTCACACGCGCGCACACGCAAAAAGAAAATCGAATTAGCAAACGTAAAATAAAATAACATTGTAACAGACAGCGATGAGGAATCTACCACAATGTCCTCTAAAATTGAAATCAGGGTTTCGTGAAAGACCCGTTTTGAACTACTAAATCTAAATCTAACGAACATGGACATCCTCTCATCCAGCCCCTAATTCCCAGCAAATATCTCTTTCAACTCGGAATACCTTATATTTGTCTTCTATGCTGTGTGTATCGCCATTTTGTCCGTGGTGCATCGCTTATAGCCCAGTTCGGTTCGTGTCCCGCGAAACAAAGCGCCCTCTCATCCCATAACAGTCGAAGATCCCCGTTTCCGTCTCGCCAATAACGGCACGGGCATCGCGAAATAATTACTATCGACGAAGCGGATCGTTCCTCGCGACTGAATAAACAAAACAGTGGAACGGAGGGCATAGTCGGTTTGGCATAATAATTAAGCAGAAGGAAAGTGGCGACGAGGGTCGAATTAATTCGTCCACAATGAAGCGGCACCGTCAGACAGAGACGACTGTTAGCACGGGTCCTGAAATAATAATTCCTGTCGACTGTTTGCTAACGAGGTTACAGAGGCCAGGATTATTCCTCGAGAGCAGGATGAAGTTGCGACGCGATGCTAAGACGGTCTGCTGCGGAGTGGGAGTAGCGAACGAAAGAACGGAATGGAGTGGGGGTAGCGAACGAAAGAACGCAGCGGACTGGAGTCGCGCGGTGGGGAGGGTTAAGGCGGAGGAGTGGGGGCAGCCCGTCTGCTCGCCTTGAGAACGCACTACGCACGCCAGCACTGCGGGCTTGCTCCTTGAAACAAAAATGTTTGCGTTGGGTAGGAAAATAACCGGCACGATTTCGCGCTCAGTTGGGTACGCAGGCTTTAAGGAACCGGAGGTTAGATCATTTTGTTTCCATGTGGATCTTCTAAGATTTAATTTCGTTTTCATAGTTGCTTGTTATTTTAAGTGTTAATGTAACTATGCTTATATATGGTGGAGTGTTTATACGAAAATCTTCGAAAATTTTAGGTGAATATTTTCGGGTTTTAAATGAAGCTTCGAGTACCTTGTTTAATTTTCGAAATTCTTTAATCTTCGATTTTGAAATGAAAGATGAATTAATCGATAATCCGTTTGTGTAGAAATTCATTATTAAAGATTTTAAATTGAAGCGTAGCATATAATTTTGTCTGTAACAAATTTCGAACTTAATCAGTCCGGTGATCTAGCAAATTGATTAATTTACTTTTTATAATTACCTGTCCTTTAGGAGTGAAAGTCTTTGGAGGATGGAAATTTTTAGGTCTTTAAATTACAGGTTGGCTAATTATTATTTTCTTTCATAAGATTTTTGTTTGCTTTTTTATTATTAAAAATATCTTTAGTTCTTGAAATGAAGGATGAATAAATAAAGAAATAATCTATTTATGCAGAAATACATCATTTAAGATTGTGAATTGAAGTATAAGATGATTTTATTTACATCGAACTTCAAAATTAATTAAAATCGATTCGTTGATACGAGACTACTCTCCTTTGATGGTCAAAACATGTTCAAACCCAACCACAGAAGCACTTGCCCATTCTACCGTTGCTTATTGTTGATATAAGCGACATCTGATAGGATCTATCGGCCAAGTTGGAAAAGTGACATCAACAAAAATCGATTTCCGTGGACAGCTTCCGGCGTCCGTCATCTTTCGCCGCGAGGCCCTCGTAAAGTTAACACGTGTATCGGTATACTGACGTTTCGCCAAAGATATTAGATCATTTTACTTTATCTTGTACTCTCTAATAAAATATTGATATACATTCTTAGTATATATTAACATCGTTCAATCAGATTCGTTATAATTTGTTAAAATGCATCAAAAATGTATTAACCCAAAATCACGACACTAACAATTTTTTCCTTCCATTTAAGTTAGAAATATTTTTAAATTAATTAAAAGAAACAGTTTAAAATTATTACAACTGTAGGATATTTTTAGAGTTCGAGAGTGAGTGTATGGGAATGCTTGGGCCTTTCTTGAAAAACAGGGATAATAAATATGTGGTTCGACCTTGAACTGCACCAAGCAATAGTTTATATTTTAAATATACTTTATCGTTATTAAATTAAAAACCGTGTTATTTGCCTCCTCCGTGCCCTGTCTCTACTTTCTCCCTCATCCCTCATCATTAAAAAATGAAAATAATTGAATCTGGAATGTAAAAATAGTCTTATTTTTATACCTGGTCCATAATAGCTAGACAGTATGAAGTTCTTCTTTCTTTATTTCTAGTTATAACTTATTTCCCCTTAACCCTGTTAACCCTGTCGAGGATTCCTTAACGATTCTCAGTTGACATATCTTTTCCCATCGTCTAAGGTTGTAAAATGGAACAAACGTGAAGTCTCAATTTCAAAAATCCTTTTTCTCATCAAAGGATTATGATCACGCTGCAATAAACATCTGAAAAAGCATAAGGAGCAATCCACTGCAGGAGAAGTTCCTTCATCATCCATCAGAATCACTCCGAGACCCCATCGCGACGAACGGAATAACATCGGAAGCAGTGACCAATAAAATCATCCGAAATCCCGCGATGGCGAGGAACGGAAAAGCTGACGTGCGGAAAGAAAAGCAAGAAACATCCTCTCGTCCATCGTTTACTACCCATTCGCCGTAAGCTGGTACCCTGTCGTCGCGGCTTCCACGTGAGCCCATCAATTTCCGCTCAGCCAGTTTGTTTGCCTGGCGCGGAAAAGTGCAAGGCAATCGATTCCCATCGATCGCTCATAACTCGTCAATTTCGGAGAAGAAGTTACCCCTGTCTCGAGGCTTTCCCCGACTCCCGCGTGGCTAATAAAACAAGGAAGCTGCTTCTCCACGCGTTCCTCCGACTCTGTCCGCTTCAACCGGGATCTCGCGCGAAAGGGACGCACGGTGAGCGCCATCGCGACGCGGATTCTCGTAAATCCCGTGGTTTCCATTTACAAAGTTCAAGCTCGTGGTGGCTGCCGCTGTTATAATCCGCGCCGCGAGATTCCTCGCGCTTTTACTGCTCATTCGCCGCTCGAATTTCAACGGGCACCTCTCCGTTTGGGCCCAGACGTTCTCGGCTTTACGTGACTTCAGACATGGCAGCCTTGGTTCCAGGGGACGAATGGTTCCTTCATGCTCTGCGCAGACTTTTTCCGACTGACTGGGGTTAACACGTTAAACGCCACGCCGGTTTTACGTGCGTTGCCGTTCCGTTCACGCCACGGCTAGCCGTCATACGGGCCCTTCCGGGCCGTATGGTGGGGCCTGAACGAAAGTCTTGCGCCGGTCCCTAGGGACTGTTAGGCGCTAATGCGACGCGGTGTTTCTCGGGCACGAGATGAGAGATGGGGTTGAAATTAGCGTAGGAAGTAGTTGCGTGTATGCATCCGTAGTTGCGAAGAAGAAAATCATTTTTCCACTCTTAGTGACATCGAGAGTCCCGAGTCAATGGGGGCTTGGTTTATGTCTTTACGACCAGTCCCCATGACTCGCGGACACGCTGATCAGAGCTGGAAAAGTCCAGCTGGTTGGCGAGCCGAGAGCAATATAGACTATTTTTCTGAGTGCTATATCGTTTTATTGACACCAGCCCCCCTTGTGCGTAGTAAACTTCGACGAAATCCGACATAGTGCTTTTGCTTATTAATCCCTCACAATATGCCTTCATTAGTAATTGGAGGGTTTGGAGGGTTGGTGCAGTGTCTGTTTGAGGGAGTTGTGTGATTTAGAGACAGTTGGTTTTATTTTGAGCTGTCATATGGTAGATGACAATGGCAGATTTTTGGTGGAGTATCTGTTTGATGGAATTGGTTTTATTTTGAGCTGTTATATGGTAGATGGTATTGGCAGATTTTTGGTGAAGTATCTGTTTGATGAAGTTGGTTTTAGTTTTAGCTATCATATGGTAATTGGTAATAGTAGGTTTTTATATCGCCTTTTACAACGGAGAACCTAACTGTTTGTTATTGATATCGTATTGTGATAAATCGTAGGCTTGCAACGATAGGGTATGTTGCAAGCCAATAATGATTTTTAAGTCTCGTGGACCTTCCCTATTAAATGTTCGTGCTTCGGGTTTTAATTTATAAGGACACTCTGAGTTGTCAGGTATGTTGCAAGCCAATAATGATTTTGAAGTCTCGTGGACCTTCCCTATTAAATGTTCGTGCTTCGGGTTTTAATTTATAAGGACACTCTGTTTTCTAGAAACTGTTAATCTTAAACGCGGTACAGTAACAAGGACACTATTTTAACTTACAAGGACACGCACATTCCTTTATATCTGTATAAATATATTTGTGTCTTTCATTGATAATAAGCTTCATAAATTTCATTGTTATACTACTGTATATGGACAGTTCCCTGCGTATTTTAATTAACGTTGCAATTTCGTTTGAGAAATTACAACGTATCATTATTGCAGTGATTTTTACTTATTTCAGGCAGTGGTGTGATGATCGATAGATTGCCAATTAGGTTGCTGTTATTAATACGATTTTATCCTGTTTTGTATTGCAGGAGTAGTCACGTAAATTGACGAGCTTAGTGAAATGTAGGTTGCTGTTATTATTTCACTGCGATTTTAACTCGTTTTAAGGTGCTGTTCGGTTATAGAGAAGTTGTCAAGTTAATTGAGACGCGGGTTATTTAATTTATTAGGGAATTTACCTACGGACCCCGAGCTGGCTGATATTTGGTGCAGGTGTCAGGAAGATTTATACTAACATCGTATTACAGAGAGAAATATGTTACGTTTAATATTTCTTTTACGGGAAATTAAACAGTTGCACGAACTTTATCATCGTGTCTGCATTGTCTCTGAATGTGTAATGTAACTGAGATTCGATACGTCGTAAATTAGCCGGGAGGATCGATCTGTGCTTTATTTATTTATTTCCTTGTAATACGTTGGAGAAGGATATCGTATGACACGTGCAATTTGTAACGGATGTTCTCTTTTTCACCAGCATGTATGCAATAATATTTAACGATTTAATCAGTTTCGAATTTATTGGAGTTCGTTCGGATGCTGTCACTTCTCAGGTAACGATCTACCGTTACACATCCCCGCGATTATTAATTGCGAGAGTATAAATAACGACCTAGAATTAACGATTTAATCTGTAAACCAGGGATTTGTGGAAGTCTCAAATTTCTTTCGGAAAAATTCCCAACAATTTCCGCTCGCCAATTTTTATCTTGCAATTTTTATTCTCCATTGTTCGTCATTTTTCCATTTTGCATGATCCATGCCCGATCAACGATTTACGATCGGTATCTAGTAGATATCATGGAAGCCCTGTTGTAACTACAACGACAGACACGCATACGGACCATTGCTGTGTACCACGTGAGGCCGAAAATCAAATTATACAATGTGCGACTGCAACGAATAAAATTTTATCAAAACGATACATATCTTTCCCCTAATATTTAGATCGGCGATTTATAATCTCGTTACAGTTGCGTATAAAACAGCCGCGATCCTCAAACAGAGTATTCATCCCCCCAAGAGGTTAATTTTGCACCGCCATTATCCAATATGTTGGCACAATAATCGAGAGGAGACATCAAAATTAAATCCTATGCCATTTTAATTCAAACGATTTCAACGTATAAACGTATTTAAATCCGACAATGCAGGCAGGGGTGTGTCCAGCCGTATTTCAAAATGGAGCCTGAAATATCCGCGTGTGATGAGGATTCGTTCCATTTCACCTGGCGAATAACCCGTGAAATGGGCAAAGCGCAGGAACCGGGATCGGGATCGCTAGGGATCATTCGATCGCTAATTTACGGACGCGTGATTTTATTTATTTACTGCATATGACACGAGACGGCCGCCGCTTTAATTAACCTCATTAATTTCATCTTCGCCAGCGATGCAAATTTCATTTATCCCTTTGTTTTAATCGCGCGATACCCATAGTGCATCGAACGATCATTACGATAGGTGTATTAACGCGGAATCCAGGGTATGGATGGCGGTTTAAATGCATCTTGCTTTTTCCAGTTAGCCTGTATTATACCAAGCGAAAGAAGGCCTTCATCTGGTCGGGCGGAACCCGGTTCGGACAGAACTGTGAACTAACTCCAATTTGCATAGACATCAAAGGGAATTCCTGAAACGCACTTGATCCTTTCGAACCTTTAAACTACACTGTCAGTGGGAAATTTCTGTAGAACGTAAGAGGCTTCGAAGGAAAAGTCCGCCATTTTAATTTTGTTTGAAATACCTTCCGGTATCGCTGTCAATAGGATTTTCAATTCGATATTAAGGGAGAAAATTATTTTTCCCAGTTCTACGAATGAAAGTTCCCTAATTCATTTGCTCTTTTGTCTTCTTCTACCCTGTCACGAATTTTGTAAAATTTCGCGCGGTATTATAATATTCCTGTTATAATCGTTACTTTAGTATCAGAGTTATCGTGGCTTCTGTATATTTTTCATTGAATTAATACTAAAATGCGATTAAATAATTTCGTTATGGAAACTGACAATTAAAAGGTATTAACATGTGAAAATTTTTATAACAGGCTCATCTAGTCAGTGTTTATCGTGTGCATACGATAAACGGGGAGTGGATAAAAATATTTATACTCGAATAACAACGATATCAATTTTTAACATTGTTTACCGTATTTCTGTGTAAATAAATATAAAATATGTTTCGAAGCGGGGAACCAGATTACAGGAAAATGGTTTGAGAAACTGCTTGAGAGAATACTATAATATTACCTGTTCCAATAAGTTTACAAATTTTTAAAAATAATTAATTCTTCTGGGACCGGCCGCAGACTTTAGATTCATGATACTAACTATCCCATGTGTCGGTCCTCACGTACTGACTGTAACACTAAATATTTCGCTTAATCGACCTCGGTTTTCATTCAGTTAATGATTTAAGAAGAACGTAATATTTAAAAAATGGCTATTGCAATTTATTAAAACAAGATAAACAAAGGTGTGATTTTTTTCATAGTCATTATAAAAGGTGGTGACTTTTCGTATTCAATTTTTCGCCATCTTTGGAGTTAACATTAATGAATTCTTATTACAACATTCGGTGCAGTATCTCCTAATTATTACCAAATGATGCTGACATTTTATCCTACTGCCTATTACTTGGCTATTTGGTACTTTACATATCGTACTTTTGATATGGTATATGGTACTTTATGGTATATGGTACGCTATGGCGGTATTGTAAGATAGCCTGTATCTCTGTTATCTCTGTTCCTTTTCAATGATTCTACAGATAAAATAAGAAACAAGCAAATAACAACATTTATATTCGAATAATAACAAAATAAATTTTCAACCATATCTTTTTCATAAACATAGAGAAAAATTTCCTAGAATCGAATAACCAGATCACAGGCAAAGATTTTCAGTGAAACGTTGACTAAATTCTACCATCTATGCTGCTAATCGAATTAACACGTACATACTGTCCGTTCTAGTTCTACTCCTGGATGAAGCAATTTCGCTTTGGAAAAAGTGTGGAAAACCGGAAAGAGGAACGGCGGTGCGATGGATGGAGGAAAAAGTTGGGCGATTAACACGAAAATTTTAACTCGCCGGACTACGTTATCGGGCAGTTTCTTTCGGTCGGAGGGGAAAAATTTGTTGAAAGGTAGCTCAACCGTGTCACGTTGGAGAAGAGAAACAGGCGCACAGGTAAAGGGGACAAAAGTCCTGCACGTATCCGGGATTCTTATTTTGCGGAACTCCGGGGGTAGTTTGGAGCGAGGGAGACACCGAAACACGGAGAACAAAGTTAAGGATCGCGAGATACAAGATTGGCCAACTTTTATTTGAAACCAGAAGCCTATATATACGTAGGTTGCCGTTACTGTAAGGAGATTCGGAGAAACACGCAGCTCTGAGATGCTTCGAATGTTTCGATGCACGGACGACTGCGAAATAATGGCGAAACTCGGGTTTCGCATTTATGCAGACAGAAATTTCTTGGTTTATTTGCAAAGAATTTATTAATTATCTTTATCTTAAGTTGCGATGTTAATGGAATCTCAGGGAACAAGTTTTACTCTTTAAAGAAGATGAATATTATTTTTTGTTGATACCTTAGAGACGAGAATTTCATTTTGTTTATTATCCACTCTTTCGGAGAGTTTATAGTATTCTATTACAGAAGTGATGTGGAAAATATGAATTTTTCGTAATATATTCCTTCATAGAATTTGTTTCATTTTATCACATTTCTACTGCTATTTTAGAGAAATATTAAGAAATATTATTTTACTATTTATAATTAAATATTTTTCTTTTATATACTTCTTTATGGGATTGTGGCTCCTGTCAAATACAAATAATTCTTATTCAATAACCATAAAAAGCAACGTATTTGCTTTTTACTTATAGATTAGTATATTTTCTATCAGCTAATTGCTGCCTAATTTCTAAAATTTCCCTGGCTTACTGACACAGATCTATTGGGAAACTATTAAAATAAATTTTGTACACGATTTTAATTTACTGGAATTTTATGTGACTTAAAATATACATACTCACATATCCATAGTTTCAAAAAATTTATTTTATTTTAAAACATATTTTATATCACTGTGCTCCAAGTGATACGAATTAATATTGAATTACAGTGATATATATTGCACGGTATATTAAAATTCCTGTAAAAATTATTCCATTAAATTATCGAGGTTTTAAGACTTAAAATCTACATATTAATGTATCTACGTTTTTAAAAAATTTAATTTCAAATACATATAATTGTTCAATGTTCAATAACCATAAGAAACAATGTATTTGCTTTTTACTTGCAAGTTAGTACGTTTACTAGTTGTTGACTAATTTCTAAAATTTCCCTGGCTTACTAATACAGAACTACTGGGAGACTATAAAAATAAATTTTGTACACGACTCTAATTTGCTAGAATTTTATGTGACTTAAGATATACATACATATCCATAGTTTTAAAAAATTTATTTTATTTTAAAATATATTTTATATCATTAGAATATATAATATTTTATATCACAGCTCCAGATGTTACGAATTAATATTGAATTACAATGATATATATCGCATGATATATTAAAATTCCTGTAAAAATTATTTCATTAAACTATCGAGGTTTTACGACTTCAAATTTACAAACTTACTTATCCACACTTCCAAAAAATCTAATTTTATTCGACTGTCATTTCACTCAAAATTTTACAAATGAATATTCAATTATTAAAAATTCGAATCTCAATTCACATCAACCATAGATAGACAATCTTCCACTTACAGAAAATTCGCAGACTCGATTAACTATTTAGTTAAGTTCGCCTATATCCTCAAGGTACTTTAATCATTTCACCTAATCTTCGTGTTCCTCGAGTCATGGACCCCGGAAAAATTACCAAAGCACCCAACGAACAGCCCTAATTGACAACCCTTTATTCATACAGAAGCTCCCGGTGGCCATAAAGAAAAAACCATTTTCCCCAGTGACGTCGTCGCGAATGGCTGACACTTTTATCGCCGGGGTGCTTGAGTCGCGGTTTAAGGCCCGTCCCTGGCCTGAGTTACGTTTACACAGTCAGCGTGGCGGGTTTTATCGTCGACCTTACCAGCAGCTCCACTAAACGATGACACTCTTTACTACCCTTCCGCGTTACGAGGTCGAATCCCGAGACCAGCTGGATGCCGGAGAAGACGGTCCGACCGATGCGCGACCTACACTACTGCCAGTGGTCGGCCACTGACATAAGTCGGCCAGGAATAAATCAGGCGGCCGCTTTGACACGGAATGGCCACTCGTATAGGTCAAGGAAGCGACCAGGCGATATTTTCCCGGCTGATTTGCTGGGTCATCTTGTGTTCAAGTTTTTATCTGCAGCGTTTTCCGCTTTGAGCCTCGCTGGCGAAAAATCGAGCGCGGAAATGCGAGCATCGAGGAATATCGGTCGCCTCGTTCGCATGATCCATGTCGAATAATCGCGATTGCTTTTTTAGTCTTACAGTTTTTCGGGTCTTTCCTTTCGCGAAGAGAGGTACTGCGATATCTGGCTATTAATGTTCTGGGTATTAATTTTCCTGTAACGCGTAGTGGAATTTTTGTAATTAATAAGTTAGCATAGAGTGTGGTGTTCGTGAAATATTCTGGGAGCTTGTTTAATTTTTAAATAGCTTTTGAAAATTTTCCAGCTTGGAAATGGAACAGAGTGTGAAGACATATTTCTGCGATACTGGATGGAATTTTTATGATTAATGAATTAGGAAGGACTGCAGTATTCTTGAAATTCTTTATGATTTTTACTGGTTATGGACGTGTTGAGGTGCAGGTATGTTCTGGTGGCGTGCAAAGGGATTTTTGTGTTTGATAATTCAGAGAGAAGTTATTTTTGGAATTCTTCGTGGGTTTATTTAAATTTAAATTACGTTTGGAAGCTTTCAGTGGTAAAGTGTGTTAGGTGTGAGTATAGTTGGAATTTTTGTAATTAATGAATGAGAAGTGATCTAAATATTTTTGAAATTCTAAGTGGATTATTTAATATCTAATTAAATTTTAAGATTCTCATTGGCTAAAATATGTATCGAGATATAAGTACATACTTCTGACGTGTAATAACATTTTTGTAATTAGTATCTTAATCTATCTATCTTTTAAATTTTTAAATTACGTTTGATGATTTAAAAGAGATTAAAAAATTTATGAATTTTTGAAAGTGGAATATTTATCAAGTTATTGAATAAAAGTTCGATGGAGTAAATCTAAATTGTACGTGAATATCGCCAAATCATTATAATCACAAAAATAAACGGCTTTACACGAACGAAATCGATGGAATAGTACCAGGGACAAAAATGTATATTAAATCGGAGACTAATTAATTAAAATTCCATTTAAAACGATTAATTTCTCCCGAAAGGAGAAAACAATGAAATAAAAATAGGACAGAGCTCTTCAATTAACCCAATAAAATCTCGATGCTTGGCGAGTTTCCTACCCACACCATCGACCTTTTAAATAGATTGTCTTCCTTGGCACACTTAAAACGCGAGTTCACTAAATGGACTTCTTGGTATGACTACTAGCTGGCTGAGAGGCAAACGCGATTTCTAGTTTCCTTTCATAGCTCACAGTATCATCCTTACATCCTGTCGTCCATTCTTTCTGAGCTCCCTCTCGCTTTGGCGACCCTGTTCCTTTTCCAGGCCATTCCCGTTCCTCTTCGAGTCCATTAGAATAATAATGCGTTTAATTGCACTTTTGCCACATTTATGGGTGTCCCTTTTCAAACACGAGTGGAGAATCTCGTTCAGTTGTCTTCACCTCGTTATCTTTGACCTTTGTTTCGCTCGTTAACACATTTCTCGACATAATGGCTGCCGTTGACCGACGCACAACTTTCCGGCCATGTTTCATCGCTCACCTGTGACTTTTGCGAGATGCATGTTTAACACCTCTCGGGAAACTACTCGGATTTGTTAGAAATACGATTGTATTTAATGTGTTTTAAATTTTCGATAAATAAATTAAATTTATTTATCTAATTATTTATATATTTATCTGTATATCTAAAATTTCTTGTTACTGAATCCTGTCCAATTACGATAAAAAGAGAAAAAGAAGAAGAAAAAGAATAGGATATTTTCAGCAGCTCGATGTCATTTAGGTTAGGTATTTTCGGTGTTCGTTTTAATAGAGGATTTAATTGGAGAAAGTGGAATATCGGTTGAACTAAAGGTATTAATTAATAAGTAAATTGGTATCGATGAGAGTTGGGAAAGCGAAAATTCTGCTATACTTTCGTGGATGAAATTATGATCCTATTTGAACGACAAAAGTTGGGGAAGTGAGAATTATTTCCTATTGACACAGCTGCGAATATAGACACGAATATGATTTTATTCAAACAACGAGAGTTGGAAAAGTGGAAATTATTTGCCGTCGATATAGCTGCGAGTATGGGCACGAATCCTATTTAGAAACACCGATTTAACGAATATCGCATGCTGTGTAAATTAAAGTGCTTTGAGCTTACTGATTTGAAAATCAAACGGTGCTGGCAGAGATTGATGGCAGGTGCGTGGATAGATTTAAAATTGCAGAGCTCAACTTTTATTTCGCAGATAAGCTCTGGCTAGATGATCTTTTCGTGTTTTAATTAATGGAATATCTTCGTTATTTATTTATGTCTCACTCGCAATCTCTTGTCTCTCAATTACTTTTTCTGCCGTATCAATCTTTACCATGAATTTTCTAATTAATCTTGCCCCATATCTTGCATCTTCAACTTCATGATTAATGTACAATCAGTTATGACTCCCCGTGTCTATATATAAAAGAAAGGTAACAGCAGAAGATTAGCAACAAGATTTATGTTCCACAGTGGATTTAAACGTTTCTACAGAATCACGTCATTATCAAATCGAGTTATCCAATCTTGCAGAATTCCCAATGAGAAAATAATGTTCCAAACACCTATATAAAAATTTCGATTCAAACAGGTATTGCAAAATTTTATTCTAAAATTGATGAAAGGAAGAAACTAAATTATTTTTAAAGAACCTAAAACTTGAAAAAGAAAAATGTTTAATTTGTCCATTAATAACCCCGTGACCACTTTATATTATATATATGAAACCTATATACAGCCTGAAAAATAATGGTTGTAAGAGCTATATGGCTTGACTTGATCCGATCTAGCCCGAAATGTATGTCCTTTGTAATAGTTATCTGGAATAAAAATTCTTCATATCTTGTCTCGGAAATATAAACCAAAATACTGTCCACACCAATAATCCTTTGCCATAGATATACCTTCTGTATTCGAAGACTCTTTTACCATAGAGAATTAGCAGCTGTAAGCTAGCCTACTGCAAAGCAGATGCTGTATAATTTTATTTATAATATTGGTTATAAATATTCAAAATATAGTTGAGATTGTTCGACTAAGAGCTGCTTGTTACTTATAAAGAATTAACATAACTGATAGTTGGCACTAATGAAGGAACGAGTGTTGAGATATTAAAGTTACCAGTAAAGTTTTAACAAATTTTTGTTTCTTAACTTTAGATTGGTGATGTACGTCATATTGACTCCCTATTAATAGTGGTGATTTGAAGTCAAATAATAAATAATAACGTCTTAATATAAGTAGGATATACATCCATCTAAGGATACGTCATATAGATGTCATATCACTACTAGCAGTACGGAGTCAAATTGATTTCAAGTTACCTCTACTGGTAGGTACTCAATTTGATTTCAAGTTATCTTTATTGGTAGGTAGTCAATTTGATTTCAATTTATCTGTATATTAATAGGCAGTCAATTTGACTTCAAGTTATAGAGATGACTATAGAGATGAATATAGAAATATTAATAGATAGTCAATTTTATTTCAAGTCATCTCTATTAATAGATAGTCAATTTTATTTCAAGTCATCTCTATTAGTAGATAGTCAATTTTATTTCAAATCATCTCTATATTAATAGGTAGTCAATTTTATTTCAAGTCATCTCTACTAATAGGTAGTCATTTTGACTTCCAGTCATTTTTATATTAATATGTAGTCAATTTGACTTCAAGTCATCTCTATATTAATAGGTAGTCAATTTTATTTCATGTCATCTCTATTAATAGGTAGTCAATTTGACTTCAAGTCATTTTTATATTAATAGGTAGTCAATTTGACTTCAAGTCATTTTTATATTAATAGGTAGTCAATTTGACTTCAAGTCATCTCTATATTAATAGGTAGTCAATTTTATTTCAAGTCATCTCTATTAATAGGTAGTCA
The DNA here is from genome assembly GCF_001483705.2 of Eufriesea mexicana. Lineage (NCBI taxonomy): Eukaryota > Metazoa > Arthropoda > Insecta > Hymenoptera > Apidae > Eufriesea > Eufriesea mexicana. The sequence goes on from NW_016912293.1 coordinate 40,691, forward strand.
ATTTGACTTCAAGTCATTTTTATATTAATAGGTAGTCAATTTGACTTCAAGTCATTTTTATATTAATAGGTAGTCAATTTGACTTCAAGTAATTTCTGTATTAATAGGTAGTCAATTTTATTTCAAGTCGTCTCTATTAATAGGTAGACAATTTGACTTCAAGTCATCTCTATATTAATAGGTAGTCAATTTTATTTCAAGTCATTTCTATTAATAGGTAGTCAATTTGACTTCAAGTCATCTCTATACTAATAGTTAGTCAATTTGACTTCAAGTTATCTCTATTAATTAGTAGTCAATTTGTCTCTATTGGTAGGTAGTCAATTTGACTTTAAATCATCTCTATTGATAGGTAGTCAATTTGACTTTAAATCATCTGTATTGGTAGGTAGTCAATTTGACTTCAAATCATCTCTATATTAATAGATAGTCAATTTGACTTTAAGTAATTTCTATATTAATTGGTAGTCAATTTTATTTCAAGTCATCTCTATTAATAGGTAGTCAATTTGACTTCAAGACACCACTAATGCAATGAATCTAGTTTTCATTAAAATAACATCTCTTATTCTTCATATTTGTCAATCAAACAGTATCCCTGCATATATATCTAATAAAGGAACACCCAACCAATTTCGCTCATCTGGAATGAAAATAAGCCCCAAAAATACCGGCGATACGTCGAAAAATAAATTCACGTTGCAGAAAAAATCCACTGATCGATTCGTCAAACTTGGCCCAATTCCTTCTCCCAATATTCCATCATGCCTCCGCCGGAAACCGAGCGAAACTCGATGGAATCGCGAGATCGGGTCGCGTCTGTCCACGCCCGGGTGGAGCCTCGCGAAGACAAACGTGTCCAACGAACCCTGGCGATTTTTCCATCGGCGAGAGAAGAGGTGCCCGGTCCTGGAACGTGGCACGTCTGCGCGGCTGATGTAATACGTTCGCCGACAAATTGAACAAGCGCCTGTGCTGAAGATCGCAGGAAAGCGGCTTCCCTCTCCCCTGCGAGAGGACAGACAAAGCGATCTCTGTTAATTGAAATGCAGTTTGTGCGCAATCAACACTTCATCTCTTGAATTCCATTTCCCATTGTGATTCCCTGTTTGAGCTACAACGCGGCCGTGACACTGTCTGCGTGAAGCGTGGTAAACGGTTAGTATAGATCGCCTGGCTCCGCGCTAAGATTAATTAAAATCTTGCTTCGGGAATTCGGTGGTACGCGACTATAATTTCCTGTGTTCCCTGCCAGCTTATTTTCTAAGAGACTCGCCGGTTTCGCGACTCGAATTGCGCCATTGCGGCGCATTCTGCCATTTGAGGCACCAATCCGTGGGGACTGGTCGATGATTGTGAGGATCGTGAATTGCGTTGCTTTGGGAGGACGGACGGTGGATGCGAATTGTCTTTTGGTACATTTGGTTAGGACGAAGTGACGGCTATCATGTCCGCAGTGCTGTTGAGACTATGGATATGTGTGTGTGTGTGTGGCTGTGAACGAAACGGGGCGCGAGTCATTGCCTCTGGCATGCAATAAGGTTTGCGATTTGGCGTAGGGCATTCAATATAGTTAGAAATTTGGTGTAAAGCAGTCAATATAGTTAGAAATTTAGTGTAGAGCTGTCAATCGTTAGCAATTTAGTGTAAAGCGGTCAATATAGTTAGAAATTTAGTGTAGAGCTGTCAATATAGTTAGAAATTTGGTGCAGAGCTGTCAGTAATTAGCGATTTGATGCAGAGCTGTCAATAATTAGCGATTTGATGCAGAGCAGTCAATATAGTTAGAAATTTGGTGCAGAGCTATCAATAATTAACGATTTCGTGTAACGTGTAGGGCTGTCAATAATTAGCAATTTGGCATATAGCAGAGTTGATAGCTAGCGTTTATACTGTAGAGCTGTCAATAATTTGCGATTTGTACTGCATTATTGGAAATGCTCTCTCGAACTCTATTAAAATCGAAGGAGATATCAAAGGGAAAATGAATGTAGCGAACAATGAAACGTCCCTTTATTACCCCCCTCTACGCCCCCTTCTATAATTATGATATATGATATAATGAGAAGTAGTTCGATAGAAATTCTGACACACGATCTACGAAATAACCCTAGCTTAAGCTGACAAATAAATTCGAGAAATATATATTGCACGAGTATTGTACATTAGTACATTAGCACTCGTGGTCACTAAGCTCGTAATGAAAATAATAAAGTACAACCAGTTACCCGTGCAATTTTGGACAATTCGTCCTACGACACGATGGGTAACCAGAGGAATCGTAAACATGCGACTTACCGATCGTTGACCTCTTCTGCATATCAAAGCTGCTGTGGATTGACTATCGCCTGCCTTCTGGCATCAGCATCGTGGTGTCCTGCCTTTGCCTCGTCGTCAAAGTAGCGATGTCAACATCGGTTGTAGTTCCTTCTTCCCTTCTTGAAATCTCTTCAAAACACACTCGCGATATCGCGGACAACAACGAACTTACTTCGGTCGGTATCGAGTAAAAATATAACGTTTAAAATCGAACGTACGTAAACGATAGGAGTACGGTAATAATTTTACTGTTATGAAAATATTTAATGTCCAGTAACACTGATAAAAGTAAGAAAATAAGACGTGAAATATTTGTTCCAGTATTAAATAGATAATTAAGAATAAAATATGAATGAAAGAATTAAATGAATAGTTAAAGATTAAAAATAAATAAATTAAATATATTATTACAAAAATGTTAGTTAATTAATTAATTGAATAAATTTTTAATAAGGTTATTGGAAAATAATTATTAAGCAAATAAGTAATAACGTTATTGAAGAATAATTATTAAACAAATAATTAATGAGGTTATTGAAAAATAATTACTAAATAAATAATTAATGAGGTTATTGAAAAATAATTATTAAGATAATTATGTCAAACTGAATAACTTGTTTAAGATGTTAATTAATATAACTATTATAAAAGTTCAATAGCATTTGCTAAAAACTGTTAATTATATTGTTTATTTAATTCTAATTAATTGGAATTATTTTACACGGGTGAACTATCATTGTTCACGTCGCGAAGGTCGACAAACAATTAACCTGCTGCTGGAACTCAGGTGTTCTTATATAGTTCCCAGGTAACCTTGTCAAAGTCAACCGAAAATTAAAAAATTTTGCCGAAATTTCATAGATTCTCGAGCCATATATATCATCTATTATATTGTTACTGCATATTTAAGCTATTGTAATATACAATAACAATATGTACAATAATTTATATACACTTTTCTACATAAAAAAACCTATTTACAGCTATATATTAGAAGTTTTTAACGTTTATGTGATTAAAACAATATTGTTCCATTTTCCAAAGTAAAATTAAGCAAATAGGAGCTAGAAATGATATTAATCAAGGTACTCCATATACCCTATATCCATTACCCATAGTGAAATAAGCTAAATTTAGAATTAAATTTAGAATTAAATTTATAAGCCATAACTAAACTAAATTTCGCGTTTTTATCAAACTTTATGAATTTATTTAAAAGGCATTGACATTTATGCTTAAAACAATCTATACCGTGCTTCAAGATCTAATTGTAAGTATGAAAACTAGATCTCACCAGCTGATAAAAAAGCTAGAAACTGACATCTAACTCCATTTGCCTTACAATCTATTTTTCCCGATAAAACCTTATCATGCTGCTGGAATGCAAATATATTTATCTTCAAATGGGAAACTCGAAATTTCATCCGCCATTTAATTATAAATCTTTAAGTAGGACATGAACGGTTTCTATAACTGACTCGAATATTTTTAATTATTAACTAACGGAACTCAGCATCAAATAATATGCTTACAGGAAACTGACTATAAATAACAAAAATCAGACAGAATTAGAAATTACTGAAGAAATTTATTTTAAATTCTATACTGATTAAATATTTCTTTCCTTTCTATCCGTTCCAAAAAGTGCTACGAATCCTTAAAAAACTGGGTCCTTATTTTTTAACAAATATATATAAAAAAAATATAAATAAATAAAAATTTGAACGATAGAATTTACAGAAAAGAGCTTCGCTATGCTTGGAATTTTTCATTAGATGAATAACAAGATTTAAACATTTAATTGAAAAATCCTTAAATAATGCAAGTATTTTCGTAGGAAATGAATTGAATCCGCTCAACTGACAGATCCATTGAATTCAATAATTCATTAGAAGTTTCTTGAAATGACAGAAATAAATTGATAATAACACTGACAGTATTCCCAGTCGAAAGGAAAATTAGCATTCGATATTGGTTACGAGAGAAACAACTCCAAAGGGATACTATCGAGAAACCATATGAAACTTCCATGAATTAATTTGTCTGTCTTGAATATTTATAGATTCATATACAAGTTATCGATTCCACCAGGTTCTTTTACCATACTTTACCCGTACACAGAAAACGTAATTAAAAGGTTTACATAAATGGCATTGCTAGCAAAGATATTACAATAAACGATAATACAGGAATTGTTTAAAAAAAAAAAGAAATTATACCAACGAATGTGAAAGGGTAGAAGTTGTTAATCTAATTAACAAATCAAGCTAACAATTCCTTTAAAATTTTTCCAAATATTCTCTTGAATTCATCTCCACACTTCCTATTCTCATGTTAATTATTATCTCTAGATAATATCGCTAATAAACGATAATATATTAATCATTAAAAAAAAGAATATTATACCAATGAACATGATGAATAGAAGTTGCTAATCGAATTAACAAATTAATCAAACAATTCCTGCATTTTACCAGACAGCCTCTTGAATTTATCACCACATTTCCTATTTTCATGTTAATTATTATCTTTCGTTAATATCCTTAATAAAACGGTAATATGTTAATCATTAAAAAAAAAATTATACCAGTGAACATGATGGATAGAAGTTGTTAATCGAGTTAACAAATTAATCAAACAATTCCTGTAAAATTTTATCAAACACCCTCTTGAATCCATGATTACATTTTCTATTTTTATGTTAATTATTATTTCTCGCTAATATTAATAAAACGGTAATATGTTAATCATTTAGAAGGCAGTAAATTGTATCGACGAACGTGAAATGATGGAAGTAATTAATCGAATTAACAAATCAATCAAACAATTCCGGTATTTAACCAGACACCCTCTTGAATCCATCCTCACACTTCCTATTTTAGCTTTAATTACTATCTCTCGTTAATAAACTCGAGGCTGTAACAACCACGACGGTCGTTCCAATCCCTCTTTCGCTCCAACACCAGCATTCAATAGGAACTAGCTGCATAAAGCACAACCATAAATTACACACCGTTACGTATTCAAAGAAGCTCACTCGTTCGCCACAGGGCGGCAGAGAAACGGGTCACGGGATCGATACAGTGTATGATCGAGACGCGGGGTTAATCGTAAAATCGCGGCGCGATCGTTGCGGCCTGGCTCCCTTAGACTTCAGATTAACGGTGTATAAACTTTTTACAATGGAAAGTTGCGGTATAAAGCATCGCGGCCAAGGGTTCCTTTAGCCTGCGCGTTTATTTATGTCCGGCGCTAAATCACTCGACCATTATAGCGCGCTAGAGCAGACCACTATATCGGCGCCCGAAAATTTCGAATTTTCCAAATTTTATTCCAGCCATCGATCACGGTATTCCCGAATTTTACAAATTTTATTTCAGCGATCGATCACGGTATTTCCGAACTTTCCAAATTTTATTCCAGCGATCGATCACGGTATTTGCGAATTTTCCGAATTTTATTCCAGCAATCGGTCATGGTATTTCCAAATTTTTCAAATTTTATTCCAGCGATCAATCAAGGTATTTCTAAATTTTCCAAATTTTATTCCACCGATCGATCACGGAATTTCCGAATTTTATAGATTTTATTTCAACGATCGCTCACGAAATTTCTGAATTTTCTAAATTTTGGTCGATCACGGTGTTTCCAAATTTTCCAAATTTTCCAAATTTTATTCCAGCGATCGATCACGGTATTTCCGAATTTTATAAATTTTATTCACGCGATGAATCACGGTATTCCCGAATTTTGCAAATTTTATTTCAGCGATCGATCACCGGTATTCCTGAATTTTCCAAATTTTATTTCAATAGTAGATTAAGGTATTCCTGTATTTTACAAATTTTATTCCAACGATCGATTTCGGTATTCCCAAATTTTACAAATTTTATTCCCACGGTTGATCACAGTATTTCCGGATTTTGCAAATTTTATTCCCGCGATCGATCCCGAGTCCTGGAATTCGTTCAGATTTTTAACGACCGACCCTTTGTCTTCGTGATTGTCCGCTTTTCGGAGGTGCGCCAGATGCTTCGAATATCTCGTCTCATTTTTCCATTCGCGGTGGAATTTTTTTATTTACACGCGTGTTTTCTTGGTCCATCATCATCTAGCAAGTAACTATAAGAAATTTCCTAATATTAAGACCATAGATTTTATCCGATCCCAAGTTTAATATATTATTTAATCATTATCGATATTTTCTATAATTTTTAATTTTATTTCCTCTTTTTTGTATAATTATATTATTAGTCGATACTAAATTGAAATTAAATTGGGTATAATTAAGTTCCCAATGATTAAAGTTAAAATTAAATCATGTGTAATAGTGTAATAATCGATAAGTACCATGAATTATCGTGTAGTATCGATTTCAACTCTAATTAAATCATTATGAACGATTTAGAGTTACGAAGCACGCACGATTTATTAAACTGTCTGCATAATCATTTGGCCAACTGTGTACAATCTCGTAATTTTTCATTACGCAAACAATAAACGGGTGTAACAAGAAGAGAAGGTATTATGAAGAATTAACGAACCCCCGACGAGTCGAGGGCTGCCAAGGGTATTCAAAAATTCTTGGGGTATTTTGAATTTTGTTACCACAGGCTGTCTGGACTGCAAACGAGGCCCTCGAGGTATCTTCATAAATAAAAATCTAAAGGATTCAAGAACGTGTTTATGTCTCGCAGAGGAAGTGCCTTTGCACCCCAGTTTGCATAACCCATCATCCTCCACAACGCGAGTTGAACTACTCATCGTTATTTTCTAATACCTTTACATCTTTCGAGTCGGAACGGTCCCAAAATTTGACAATTCGTGTCTGAAACAGTCTACGTGAATACTAAGATATTTAGATTTGAGAAAATGTCATTATAATAAATATTTATAAAGTGATTGAATATTACTATAGTAAATATTACGGTATTTAAATTTGATTGAATATTACTATAGTAAATATTACGGTATTTAAAATTGATTGAATATTGCTATAGTAAATATTACGGTATTTAAATTTGATTGAATATTGCTATAGTAAATATTACGGTATTTAAATTTGATTAAGTATTACTATAGTAAATATTACGGTATTTAAAATTGATTGAATGTTACTATAGTAAATATTACGGTATTTAAATTCGATTAAATACTACTATAATAAATATTGCGGTATTTAAATTTGATTGAATATTGCTATAGTAAATATTACGGTATTTAAATTTGATTGATTATTGCTATAGTAAATATTACGGTATTTAAATTTGATTAAGTATTACTATAGTAAATATTTCGGTATTTCAAATTGGTTGAATAGAATTATAGTAAATATTACGGTATTTAAATTTGATTGATTATTGCTATAGTAAATATTACGGTATTTAAATTTGATTAAGTATTACTATAGTAAATATTTCGGTATTTCAAATTGGTTGAATAGAATTATAGTAAATATTTGGGTATTTAAATTTGATTGAATACTATTATAGTAAGTATTTCGATATTTAGCTTTGATTAAATGGCAGCAAATGTTTCAGTGTTTAAGTTCGATTAAATAGCAGTAAATATTTCAGTATTTAATTATAAATTTAGTAAATGCTCACAAAGGTCTGCAACGTCCTTTTAATAAGAGAATTCCCGCCATTTGAATAGCTGGTCTCATAGGATATTAACGATCCATGCGAACAGTAAGGATAGCTATAAATTAAACCGAGGCAAGACGCTGACGAGATAATCTATTCTCTTTAATTCCATTATTAAGCAGATTTTTACTGAAAGAGCTCGATCGATTTCTGGGGCTTACCGTGGCCGAATACTGATTGATTATTAACCCCTCGGGTCAACGACGCGAGATTTCCTGGTTCCTCTTATTCAATTGACTGTCTGTGATATTACTACTTACTTAAATTTTTAGAATTACTGATTTGTAATATCTGCCCAAATATAATATATCTAAATAATAACGATGATCTAGTATATGTTTATTATCTTATAGTATTATTTCTCTATTAGTATTATTCGTTTATATCTAATAGTATAATAGCTTTATCTATTATCTGGTACAATAAAAATAAATAATATAATGTGTGGCATTGCGATGGTATTTATTCATTTAAAATTTTTCGCCTGAGAAAATATCAAAGTTAATTTTACCAAAAATTACTATTAAATGTTAGAAAAAAATATTTGAAATTTGAAAGCAGTTATTTTGATAGTAGTTCTAGTATTAAAAGATTAAGTAATAAAAGGAGGCTATTTTAGGCTTCTCTTCGTGGCCATATTTGATTTTAATAATTTATTAATAGAAAAATTCTAAAATGTTTTATTTTTTAACAATTTACAATTTTGTAATGAATTTTAGTGTATATAATCATTTTCGAAGAATCTACTGAAATAGTCAGACAAAACACGTTGTACCTATTGTATCATTCCTTTTTCTACGTTTTAAGTATACTTAATTAAGTGTACTATACATTCGTTTAGTGAATTTTGAAACTCTTAAAAGTTTGATGCCATCAATTTTCTCTTTTTTTGAGGTCTAGAGCTAAAATTCGTTTTATTCAACTATAAATAGTTACCAGCAGAATTTTTAATAAATAGCTTCGTTGTAAAATCCATTGTCCCTATTAGAATAGTACTGGTTGACTGATGCGTGAATATATCAGTAATATTCATAAACGGATACTAAATCGACCTAAACGATCGAATATTTGTTAAAGATAACGGATGTGAATCCTATACCTGTGTTGTACTGTTAAATATTTGTTAAGCTCCTAAATACGATATTGTTTAATACCCGAGTGACATCACACGTATTGGGATCGAAAAAGCGTTTAGTCTCACGCGATCCCTCCAACAGAAATGTTTGGTGCCGAGAGGATTAACGCTTCAGCAGATGGGAATTTTCCTCAGTTTTTGTGGAGAATAGAATATTGCGAATTTACGCGAAAAATTCGTTTGAATTGCGAATTACGAGAGTGAAAATTTATAAAAGTGGATGATTCTCTTTTAACATATTTTTGGAATATTGTGCAGATTGTAATTGAACCGCACGCATGCAATTTTTTAATTAACTTCAGAATATTCACAGCGTATTAAATGTTAATTACTACATTTTATGTTACAAATTAAAGGTCTGCGGTTAATACAATGAAAATTAGCAACTTTCGTGTTGTATCTCGTTAACCACTGAATTTTGAGTATATGCATTTATATGATATTACACGTTGAGAATTATACTTTGAATAAACGAGGAAATTTAAAAAAAATAAAATGTTATTTTAGAAATCAGAGGCATGTGAATCAAAATTATTTTATCATTTTATTGTATTATGTATAGTTGATTAAATTTCATCGAAGATTTATGAAAGAAGATAAATAAATATGGATTATTGAAATTATTTAGTAAATATAAAATAAATGCAGATTCGAGATAAAAGAATTTATTCTCCTCTATGTTATATTATTTTAATCCCATTCGATATAAATTTAATAAAATATATTCAATATAAATTTAAAAAAAAAGGTATTTATTTTAGAAATCAGAGGCATGTAAATCAAAATTATTTTATCATTTTATTGTATTATGTATAGTAGATTAAATTTCATCAAAGGTTTGTAAAAGAAGATAAATAAATATGGATTGTTGAAATTGTTTATTAAATATAAAATAAATACAGATTCGAGATAAAAGAATTTATTCTTCTCTGTGTTACATTATTTTAATTCCATTCAATATAAATTTGAGATGAATGAACATTTTCGATATCGTAATATATCAAATTTAATTTATTTTTCTTCGTAAAACTTTCCCACCTTTTTATCATTGTCACGAATCACGAAAGAGTAAGTTTACAATTTCAACACCGTAAGATTACAGTAACAGGACTGACGTTACTAAGGAAAAGTTTGGAAGCATTAGACTTTGGAGAGTCTAGTTCCTCGAGACCTTTTACCTTTCTCTGTTATAATATAAATTTCGTGACGATAAACGAAAAAGTATCAGATAACTGAAAGTCTAGTTTAGAAATTTAGTTAAAAGTCTAGTGGAAAAGTATGAAGATTCGAGCTGGTACTCGTGAATTGCAAATATGCTCGTATGATTTTTATATAACCAAGATTCGTGACAATAAATAATTAAATTAAATACCCAAGCTTCCTGAATTACATAATAAAGTACCATAAAAATCAAACTAGTCTTTAATGTTAAATTTGTCACACAATAATTTCAAAAATTAAACACAAATTCTCAATTTTTCATTCTTCCACTATATTTATAAAATATTATTCTGATATAAACAATAAACAAACTTTATATTGTAATTACAAAATCAGGGAGTCATATTGTTCTCAAAATTTTACTTTGAGAATTTTTTAATTTTGTTTTCAGACTTTCCCCCAGAATGTGCCAACAATCGTTCTATTTTCGAAAATATCATTCTCCATTTCATAAATTATTACCTACATCAACTTTGGATGCATTATGAATTCTCCTGTCAAAGTTTGTCTCGAAACAGCACCCCAATTTCGAATATATCAAATATCTTTCCAACGTCAGAATTTCGCGTTACTAACAATCATCCTGTCCTTAAAACTTCCATCAAATACCTCACAACGGTACATTAATCCCAAATACATAATTGTTGGAATCAACATAGATACGATGTAAGCTTAAACTCTGCAAGCCTCTATTTTGAACACCTGGAGACACTTGCGTGAGCTTTCCTTAAAGCTGAAATCGTTGGTTGTCAATCCACACCTGTTTAAATATAAGCTACATAACTATTGTACATACTGCCTTTTCTCATCTCTATCACTGCATACGTGACTTCACATTATTTCTGTAACATGTATGTATGAATAAATTGTGCCAAATTTCGATAGTGTCCTTACTAACAATAATTAATCATCTTACTCCCAAAATTTCCATCTGCCATCTTGTTGGTTCCAGTATACAATGAAATAAATTTATTGAAATATGTGTGTGTTTATATATATTGTATGAAAATGTTTAATTTGGTTTTGGCACGTATTTACTGTACAACGTTTCGTGGACAGACTGAATCATAATCAACGGTTATGCGGTGAACTCACACACATACAAACATAATTATCACATAGGAGAGGACACATACAAGTATAATATTACAAATATTAGTGGCTTTTTCAGAGCAGAGATATCGCAATTAGTAACTTATCTAAACTTCTAATACATCTATCACGGACATCTTCCCAGACGTACTGTGCGTTCGGGAAAAGAAGGCACAGCGTGTTTACATCCTCACAGTTGATTAACTACACTGACACTACCTTGATCACAGTCAGTGACGGTTATAAGTCGAAAACAGTGACGAAGATCATCGGTCACCGTTTTATATGATCAAGGGAGAAGCATAAGGATGAGGATCAGTCGTAAACACGATGTGCCTTCTTTTCTCGAACGCACAATACCTTCGACCGAGGGTTAAGTTTGCTCGGTCAGTGTCTTCGACCAATAGCGATCTTTGCCTATGATCGTGAGATTGTGAGATTGTCAGCGGAGTTATTCAATCATTGTGATGCAAACACGCTGTGCCTTCTTTCCTCGAACGCGCAGTACCTTCGGCCGAGGATTAGCTCAGCTCGATCACTGTCTTCGGCCAATAGCGGTCACTGCCTGCGATCACGAGACTGTCAGCCATTAACGAGTTAGTCAACCATTGTGATGTACATACGCTGTGCCTTCTTTCCTCGAACGCACAGTACTAAGGAAACCGTCCGCCATGTTGACTAAATCCTATTCCATCCTCGAACGCGTCAAAAATCGTTCGTCTTATTTTCCATCCTCGTTTCTTTCAACGACACGCGTGTTCCCTGTTCCCTCTCTGTTCCCCTTTTCCCAATACAACCGAGAAGTTGCCAACAGTGGGATTACGATGATCGACAGAGCGCGGCCGGAAGTGGAGGATTCGGTGGTCGAAATTCGTCAGGTTTTCCTTGCGATGACGCGCCTTTGATGTCACGGGTCAAGAGACGCGATGGCCGCGACAGGAAATGCTCGGTGGCTCCTCTCTCAACGGGATAATACATGCAAATATAATCCGGCGGGCTTTCACGGTGCATTTAATGTTTCACGAGCGTGCGGAATGGATATTGCACGCGGCCGCGCAATAGCGTGCACGGAAATTTTCAGGGCCGAAGGGTGACACGAAAAAGCATCCCCTGCCGATGGCCTACATGTCTGAATTATTGCTCGACGTTACACCCGCATCCCGGTGTTGTCTTTGGCTTACGGGATTACCATCGAACAATTGATTCCCGGGGACGAGCTCTCCTTTACACACTTTCCCTCGAACGCTACGTCGCTCGACGTGAAAATACGGCTTTGATCCGTTGCTCGTCAAACCGTTTTGATCTGGATGCATGGAAAATATTTGCCAGTATCTTCGTGGGAGATTTATGGTTCTGTGGAAAGTAGAAAGGGAGATGGCGAGGATTAATCGATTAATTGCTTTACAAATAACGCCTTTGAGATGTCGCGATTTTAACGTTGCGCTGGGGTTTAGGGTTGGTAGGTTAGGGGTTGTCGATTGTTCTTCGAGTGAAAATTTTACTGCACTTTTTAGAATTTTGTTTTCGTGTATTTAAGGACGAGTTTGGGAATGTCTTTTTAATTTAGGTATTATATTTAGATCTTAATATTGAGGTCTCAATTTTGGGTATTATAGCACCGATCAAACATAGTTCTCGCTTCTGTCATTAGATATTGACACATCTATTGCTGAAATAAATTAGTACAATTGACAGGTGTTATACTATTCTTCATTTCATGAAACGTTACATTTCTTCACAGAATAAAAACCTATATTAATTCAAATCAAAAATCAAAAGTAGCTACACATTTTCAGTGAATATACAAATAAAAATTCTGAATTCCTTTAAACTGTTTTATTAGTCTAATTGTAAATATTTATAAAGCAAATTGAGTACCATTATTATTCGATTATTATTATTAAATTTCATATCTTAAAGCACATTATACATGACAGAAATTTCAATATAATTTAATTTTTAACATTTTCATGCACACGAGAAGTAAAATTATGTAACTCCTATACCCAATATCGCATATGTAAAAATTCTGGTAATGGAGAATGGCGTTTTCGATTCTGTTTTACTCCGTGAAAGGGTCGAAATGAAATTCAAATTAATAATATGGAGTAATGCAGAGGATATACGTACTCATTCGTGACTCACACTTGATGAGAACACTTTTGCTTGATCAGCCCGGTGCTAGACGCCAGATTACACCAGCGAGATCCTAATTAAGGCAGAATCAACCCGCTAATCCAAAAATCCTTTAAGGTCATCCTCGTGCACGTTCGCCGTGGAATCTTCAAGATCAACCGCCGGCAGCGCCCCCTATTCCGACGAGACCTTGCCTCTGGCCACTGGTCTCGACGCACAAAGTGTTTCCGAAGGCATGGCCGCCTGTTCGGATTATGCCTCTTGTTTGGTTAGACGTGGAAGAAAATTGCGAGGAAGAAAGTTGAATGACGCGAGAGAATCTATCCTCCCGAAACTTTGCTTCCACGGCGAGTGCGACAACGCTCTCAAAGAGTGCGAGTGAGCCTTCCTTTTTAAATGGAACTGCATACTTTTCTCGAATGGATCGATTCTTCGCGACACTCGCCAGCTGGAGGTATTAGCACGCTATGATGGAGAATTTTGAACTTAGTTTCCTCGACATTTATCGAAAATTTCAACTATTCTTTAGTTTACCAGATATTTTCTAAGTTTTTCTCAAGTTCCATTTATTTTAACTTTTATTGAAACTTTTAAAGTGTGAAATGGAAAATAATTTAATACAGGGAAGGAACAAATTTGAAGTTAAATTTAATTGTATGTATTATAGAAGTTGAGTGTTAGTAGTTAGATAAAATTGGAGATGAAAGAAATTAATTGTATAATTAAGTAAATTTAATGGGAAATTCTCGAATGAAAATAAATATGGGGACATGGAATATTTTGGAACACTATATATTTCAGTTTGAAAATAATAAAAAAATAATTTTGTTTCATTTTCGAGTTGAGAAATGACGAAAATGTTTTGTCTTCTTTAACGTCTACTCGTGGTTCCGGGACACCCGGTATGAAACAATGCAACGTGGACCGCAGTGCACGGCATAATTCACCGAAATTACTCTATTTACCCGAATAAGCATCGAACTAACAAACTTCATTTAAATTTTTATCTCCGTTGGCTCTTTTCCAGTGAGCTTCGAACGATTTGAAACGAGAAAATTCGTGGAACATAAACTGAATGAGATACGGGATTCGTTTGTGAAACAATATTTCTACGTTTCACGAGACAACCCCGTGTCTACGTGCTACCTCCGACGACCATGACACATGATACGAAATTTCAATCTCACGTGTCATTTCGCCGCGAGATAATGTCTAGATAAACAGTTCGTAATCAAATATCGACAGGGTTTAGTGTTTAATTGCAATTGCATTCGTGACTTTTAATTATCATAAGTACATGCATCACGAACTTTGTCGAGAAAAATTTATTAACCTAATTTGCACTCGACGATTTTTTGGCTACAGAAGAAATTCGAAGATTCTCTACTAAAAAACTGACGATACTTTTTTGAGCAGTAAATTGAGAATTGTATAATAATAGAATTGTAGAATTATTTGATTTCGATACCTCGTATATTGTTACATTACATTAAATTTGATATATTAATTAATATCGATCTTCCAAATTTTATGAAATGGTGACTGAAGCTCACTTCTCCAGTACAAAGGGTTAAAAAATTTTCGACTCATCACTGGAATCACTTTTACTTGTAAAATGGTAATTACTTCACGAGCCAAAGAGATTTTGATTTACACAATTTTTAGAATTTTAAAAATTTCGTAGCCAAAAAGTTTACTCGAAGCTTGACTTTTTATACGTGAAATAAATTTCCAGTTTTGTTTCTTGAAATTAATCAATTTAATAGACGAGAAGGTCAATTATTGTACTATTATATTTTATCCTTTCCTTTTCTCTTTTGTCTTCCCTTTCTTTTTTCAGAAATAAAAGAGTGACAAGTTATATTTTACATTTAAAATAAATGTTTACCTTCTGTTTTCTAAGTTTGACCTATTGTAATCTTTCCTTCTTGCTCTTACTGGCGTTTAGTTACCTTATATTCTCCTTAATACTCTTCTACATTTACCTTCTACGGAAACTGCAATTTTTACCCTCAGATTCACTGATTCGAATCTAAATTACTTCCTAACTGACGTTCTGGAATTAAGTCCACACGATGACAGCACCTTATCAACTCTTGGCTCTCTCAAAGTATAGAATCCAGTTTACGATACACGTGTCTACTTCTTCTTTCGCTAATTACACCGGGTAATTACACGACTACAGTGTAGCAATCAACCGTATCGTTACAGGATCACGTTCATGCCCTATTTTTGCTGAAGGAGTAACTTAATGGCCCCCTAGCGTGAACCCTAGAATCGCGACATTTAATCTGCAGTAGAAGATAAAAGAGAAACAAACAGGGCCGTAAATTCATATCTCGACATCGTAAGCAACTCGTGGAACGGTTCGTAAATTCGCGGGAATCGTGGCGAAACGACGAACGGCAAATTGAACACCGGGGCACGGATTCGAACCGTAAACGGGGTCCCATAAAAACGCGTCGCGAGTGAATTCGAAGTCGTCACCATGTGTGCGCTGTCGGCCATTTGCGAGACGTTGCTGTGAATAGATGTGCTTCACGCTGTTCTTTGGCGATGGGATCGTAGGAGGAATTGTCAGAGCAACTTTGTGCCAATGTATAAAATCATTTAGCGAGTGGAAAGATTTGAGTGTCGAGGTATGTTGTTTGTTAAACGCATTTTGGATAGATTGGTATACTGGTCAATTATGTGATGTGTAAATGTTAAAGGAATATATGTATTTCATTGACTATTTAATATAATTATTTGGTATTTTTTGAATACAATTCGTGGACTTTGTCTTGTGAGGAACTTGAGAAACTTGTTGAGGAACTTGATGGATTCTTTGAATTCTGAGATCTGAGTTTTTAATTCTGAGCACTGAGATCTAAGTTCGGAGCTCTAAGTCCTGAATTCTGTGCTCTGAGATCTGAATTCTGAATTCTGAGCTATGAGATGTGAGTTTTGAGTTCTGAATTCTGAGGACAGAGATCTAAGTTCGGAACTCTAAGTCCTGAATTCTGTGCTCTGAGATCTGAATTCTGAATTCTGATCTGTGAGATGTGAGTTTTGAGTTCTGAATTCTGAGCACTGAGATCTAAGTTCGGAACTCTAAGTCCTGAATTCTGTGCTCTGAGATCTGAATTCTGAATTCTGATCTGTGAGATGTGAGTTTTGAGTTCTGAATTCTGAGCACTGAGATCTAAGTTCGGAACTCTAAGTCCTGAATTCTGTGCTCTGAGATCTGAATTCTGAATTCTGATCTGTGAGATGTGAGTTTTGAGTTCTGAATTCTGAGCACTGAGATCTAAGTTCGGAACTCTAAGTCTTGAATTCTGTGCTCTGAGATCCAAAGTCGGAGTATTGAATTCTGAATTCTGAGCTATGAGATGTGAGTTCTGAGTTCTAAGTTCTGAGATCTGAGTTCTGAATTCTGAGCTATGAGATGTGAGTTCTGAGTTCTATGTTCTGAGATCTGAGTTCTGAATTCTTAGCTATGAGATGTGAGTTCTGAGTTCTATGTTCTGAGATCTGAGTTCTGAATTCTGAGCACTGAGATATAATTTTGAAGCTCTAAGTCCTGAATTCTTTACTCTGAGGTCTGAATTAGGGGTATTGAGTTCTGAATTCTGAATTATGAGATGTGAGTTTAAAGTTCTGAGCTACGAATTCTGAATTCTGAATTCTGAGCTCTGAGATATGAGTTCAGAGTTCCGAATTGTAAGAAGTGAGTTTGGAATTCTAAGCTCTAAGTTTCGATTTTTGACTTCGGAGAACTGATTTCTGAGTTCTGAGATCTGAGTTCGAAGTTCAGAATTCTCTGAACTGAGTTACGAGTTCTGTGATTTAAGTTCGGAGTTTAGAGTTCTGTGAACTGAGTTCCGAGTTCTGTGACCTTTCAAAAAACTTGTATGTACATCAATCTTCAAAAAAATGCAATTAAAAAATCAAACTTCATAAATATAAATCGAAATTATACTGTTAACATTTCCATTTGTCCTCTTAAGTATGAAAATCCAAAATCAGAATGCAAACAATTGACGAATATAATCCTATTATCTATTCGCTTACTTCTCAAGATTTTGCAACTACTCTGCATCATTTTCTTGCTGTTACATAATAAATGAGCGAATAAGATGCTTAATACACCTTAAATATTTCATTTCATAAATGGCACAATATCGTTGCCATTAATTTGCGTCGATAAAAGCAACGGAAATATTTCGAGATAATAGTGGATGCTTCAAAGCGGACAGGCATACTGATGTTAAGATCACGTCCTTTTCCCAAGCAAGTATAAAACTTTAAGCTCTGCTTCTAAGGAAAGCAATTTGCTATAGCTCGTAAGAACCAGCAACCCATCGCTAAAGTCTTCTATTTCCTAGGCGAGCGTTGCAGTTCTGGCTACTTCTGGTTATAAAGTAATTTTCCGTTTTACGACTAGTGATTACTAATTTACACTTCTCATCGATAATTATCGAATACCTAATGATCTTTAAATTGTTTCATCGTTAGAAAATAGCTCGAATTTCATAGTCAATTTGAAAACTGATTTTCAACTCTGGACGGAAATTTCGTACTTTTCGTCGATTATTATCGAATAGTTAATGACATTAAATTACTTCATGAATAGGAAATAATTCGAATTTCACAGTCAATTTGAAAACTTATTCTGAACTCTCTATGAAAATTTCGTACCTTTTTGTCGATCATTATCGAATAAGTAATGACATTAAATTATTTCATGAATTGAAAATAATTCGAATTTCACAGTCAATTTGAAAATTTATTTTAATCTCTCGACGGAAATTTCGTATCTTTTCGTCGATCATGTCGAATATGACACTTAATTATTTTGTCATTAAAAAATATTTCGAACCATACGTCAATCTTAAACCTTATTATGAACTCCAAATAAAAATTTCGTACTTTTTCGTCGATCATCATGCCAAGTAATTGATGACACTTAATTATTTTGTCATTAAAAAATAATTTGAACCATACGTCTATTTTAAACCTTATTATGAACTCCAAATAAAAATTTCGTACTTTTTCGTCGATCATCGTGCCAAGTAATTGATGACACTTAATTATTTTGTCATTAAAAAATGATTCGAATCTTGTGTCAGTCTTAAACCTTATTATGAATTCGAAATAAATATTTGGTACCTTTTCGTCGAACATCATGCCAAGTAATTGATGACACTTAATTATTTTGTCATTAAAAAATGATTCGAATCTTGTGTCAATCTTAAACCTTATTATGAATTCGAAATAAATATTTGGTACCTTTTCGTCGATCATCATGCCAAGTAATTGATGACACTTAATTATTTTGTCATTAAGAAATGACAATTTTAAACCTTATTACGAACTCCAAATAAAAATTTCGTATTTTTCCATTGAAACATTAATTGAGAGAAACATTTAGCCACTCTTATGGCTGGTTATTCATATATTATGATAATTATAACATACTCGATTAATCTACGGTATTATTGCACAATTGTTAATTATATCCTGCTCAAATGCCATCCATTTAAACTGAATAATTGGATTTAGAATTGCTAACTGCTATACAATGTTAAATATCATCTCTCACTTCCAAGTTATAATCTCGTTTCAAACAATTCCACCCAAAAATTCCCAAAATCGCAAACTCTTCTAATTCAGATTAGACAAATTTCAAATTCCCCATAAGCCAGCTTAATCCAACATCCTAAATCAATTTCCAAAAATTCAAACACGAGCTCCAACAAACACGAAAATCAACTACTATTAACAGCTTCCGAACTCAAAATCAAATATCTCAAACATATCTGATCCAAAAAATTCGCTGACCTACATGCATACGCAAATTCCGAGTAGCTTCTCATAAATTTCGATCTCTTGCCCTATCTCGTGCTCGCAAAATCCAATTTCTCCATCGAACGCGTTAAAAAAGAAAATAATAACCCCCACCCCGCCCTCAGCCCCAAAGAAAAAGGGAGAAAAATGAAATAACGTAACGAGAAAATTCGGAAGCGAACGATAGAGTTGTTATTCGATTGCCGTGCATTTTCCTTGGCGAAATTTATCCCCGGGCAGGATACATCCACGGCACTTAATATCCCGGCTACGAATAGGGGCAAATTCGGGTAGTCTTTGCATACTTAAATCAAGCGGGCTATAATGTATCGTTGCGCATTGAACACGCCGGCCATGTATAATTCGCTGGTCTACGGGAAATCCCGGTTATCCGGTGTGTGCGTGCCACTGTTGGATATCGGTTATTAATTATCCGAGTAATAGCCGCGTAATTGCTGGTCCCGGGGGGACGCGGTGCCGGCCGCAGGGGCGAGGAGCGCCGGACACTGGCCTAGGCCACCGATCAAAACCTCTGTTGCGCCCTCTATTTGCATTTTTATGCCCTCGCATGCATGCATAGAGCGTGTCACGTTTTATTATTTCCCGTATCGCCGGCGCGGGATCACCGAGTGGCTTTGAGATGCGAAAGAGCTAGCTTTTTTCGGCCCCCGGACCGTTCCCTCCGCGGCGGAAGCGTGCAATTTGCCGTTCGAAAATGGTCGGTGATTAACGGAGAAATTAGGATTATCGATTTCTTTTTTCACTCCTTTGGGAGATTGTGAACCGGGAGGCTGGTTTCTGGGGGTCTTCTGAGACTGGGGTTGGAATTTCGATTTTATTTTCGGGAAAGTATGGGCTAAGTGGATTCAGGCTGATTGTGATTTTCGTTGGGAGAGGTACTCAGAGGTGTTTATCAGAAGAATTTGATGTTAATATGCTTTTAGGATGAGTCTACGCTATTGCATCTATTTGTTGCGTCTGTCTCGCTTTGTTTCGTTGCTTTGTTCGCTTTGTTTGTCACATGGTGTTCTATGATGGGGCTAATAGGAAGGGATCAGTTCTACCAATAAGAGAAGCGCTTTACTCTACCTCTGTTATGATGTTAAAATGGTTGGGATGGTGGGGATTCGGTCCTACAAGCTTCTCAGATGACTTCTTTTTGGGCACGCATAGTATGCAGTGCGTTTAAGATACCTTCTTATTATTAGAGGCTTCTCCTTGTACAGTGTAGTAATAAGAATTTTATATGATATAGTGCTTTGTAAATTTTGTATTATATTATATAATTACTTTTAGAATGCTCAATATTAATTGTAATGTATAGTATAAAGAAACTACAATTTGGTAATTTTTCATATTTTTTATATATTTATAAATTATGTACATAGGAACATATA
Source organism: Eufriesea mexicana (assembly GCF_001483705.2). Classification (NCBI taxonomy): domain Eukaryota; kingdom Metazoa; phylum Arthropoda; class Insecta; order Hymenoptera; family Apidae; genus Eufriesea; species Eufriesea mexicana. Next base: position 61,465 of record NW_016912293.1, read on the forward strand.
TTTTGTGGAAATGGATGGACAAAGTGGATTTTGGTAAAATTTGGTTGGGAGAGGTATGTATGTTTGTCTAAGGTTTCTTCTTATTGTTAGAGACTTCTTCATGTACAATGTAGTAATAAGAATTTTATATAATATAATGCTTTGTAAATTTTGTATAGTATTATATAATTATTTTTAGAAAGCTCAATATTAATTGTAATATAATACATTATATAGTATTGAGAAACTATAATTTGGTAATTGTTTATATTCCTTATATATTTATATATTATGTACATAAGGAAATGTATTTTGTGGAAATGGATGGACAAAGTGGATTTTGGTAAAATTTGGTTGGGAGAGGTATGTATGTTTGTCTAAGGTTTCTTCTGATTATTAGAGGTTTCTTCTTGTACAGTATAGTAATAAGAATTTTATATAATATAGTGCTTTGTAAGTTTCGTATATACATTATATATATTAATATGTACATTATATAATTGTTTCTAGAAAGTTCCATATCAATTATAATATAATATATTATATAGTATGGAGAAACTATAATTTGGTATTTCTTTATATTTTTTATATATTTATATATTATGTACATAAGGAAATGTATTTTGAAGAAATGGATGGACTAGGTCGATTTTTGTAGAATTTTGTTTAGAGGGGTATATATTTATGTAGTTTGTCTTAGATTTCCTCTTATTTCTGGAAGTTTCATTTTACACAGTGTAGTACTAAAAATTTTATATAATGAAACAATCCTGTGTAATACAAATATGATATTGGGAAACCATTAGTTTAGGAAACCACAGTTTATTTTCTTCAATTTCTGCATATTTTTAAATTTGCTCCCTTTAACAGTAATGTGTACATTAGTTATAGGTATAAAACAATAATTAAATGAGGAAGTAAAAACTTTTTTATATGTATTAATACATGTGTGTGCATAAGATATTAGTATACTAAAAAATACAGCTCCTGAATATTTTTGATGAATGAAGTATGGCTTCTGTCATGACACTTTTTATCCATCGCTATTATATAAAATATATTACTTTCTCTAATTTTCGTGAAGTCAGATTTAAAACAGTATAAATGACGCGAAACCTTGAAAATTCTGGTAACGATTACTTTCTCACTCTTCCCGATATACGCACAGAGAAATTAATTGCCAATTTATAGCAGTGTCATTCAAATTCGTCTCAAACGATTCGCGTCAATCTCTGTCAAATTTACCGTTTAACGACGCACTAAGCGACAGTTGTGATATTTCTAATCAATCGATCAATCGTCCAATAATACGTTCGCTGTATCAATCCAATCCTAAACTTCGCGTCACCGAATTACCCATTAAAAACGATTCCGGATAGAACAGGTTAGGAGGCACCATAGAAATTCGGCGAAACGCGAATCAGGAACGTTTCTATTCATTAAACTTCAGTATTATCGGATGAACATTCATCATTTCGCCATATTCATAGGTATGGTGTTATATAAATTTACTATGCACCGATTGAATAAGTATTGATTCTGTCGAAAACTAAATAAACCGCAGTATACTCGATGTATTCCTGGAATCCCTGACCAATCGTTACGAATATTCTATATTAATGACTATTCGATACATTCGTGTTACACAAAACGCGATAAACACTCTAAATAATTTTTCACCACGTTTGGTGACCGCAAGCCTGTAAGGTCTGCATATTTTTCTGATATTTCTCTGATGTTGTCTCATAAATAGGTCCCAGTAAAAATAGGACGTTGACAGAAATTGCGTTATTAAACTTTATCGTCGCAAATAGTTTTGCGGTTATTAAATTGCGGTACGTTACTGCGAGTGGATGTTGAAGTTAAATGGAGTTAAATGGATTTGAAATAATTATGGATGAATAATTAATCACTCGTAATGATAATTTCCAATACATCATCGTACAGCGAATGGAAATGATTACTAGCTAGAGCTAATATCACTTTGTCGACAAATCGCTCGTGCAGCTCGCCGCTGTCAAAAGAATTGGACAAGTGAATTAACGCGAGATCAGCGAGATTTCATTGCGCCAAGTGAGATAATCGTGTTTTAAACTGCGTTATTAATACGTGCTTATAATAGAAATTTATGAAATTAAATATTAATTAATTTTAACGTACAGTGACAAAATAGCAGGTGCTTTGAGAATGTAGTGGAAATAAAATGTGCAATAAAAGAAATTGAATTTGCAGTAAAAGTTCCATTCAAAAATATGACTCTAAACCTCAGGCTCCTTTTCAGGGTAATACCAAGGTCAAGTAAATATTGCCATTCCATTGTCATTCTAATTATGACATTGAATATTAATTAATTTTAACGTACATTGACGAAATACAGTGACAATGACAAAATAGCTGGTGTTTTGAAAATGTAGTAGAAATAAAATGTGTAATAAAAGAAATTGAATTTGCAGTGAAAGTTCCATTGAAAAATATGACTCTAAACCTTAGGCTACTTTTCAGGGTCATACCAAGGTCAAGTAAATATTGCCATTCTATTGTCATTCTAATTATGACATTGAATATTAATTAATTTTAACAGATAGTAACAATGGCAAAATAACAGGTGTTTTGAAAATGTAGTAAAAATAAAATGTACAATGAAAGAATTTGAATTTGCAATAAAAGTTCTATTCCAAAATATGGCTCTAAACCTCAGGCTACTTTCCAGGGTCATTCCAAGGTTAAGTAAATATTGTCATTCCAATTGCTCTCTCGTATACTGTAACAGAATTTACAGTAAGAAATTTTATTTCCAAGTCCCATTTAAATATTTCACTCACGCCACTTTTCTGGGTCATTTCAAGGTCGAGTAAATATTAGTATGAATATATGGCATAACATTTGTTTCAAATACCTTTTCGAATATTTTATATTTTCCGTGATTTTCATCGATTATACTTAAAATAGATACATTGCATGTATATGGACAATGGAACGCATATTTTTGATTTAGAATTCTGCTATTATAGCTTGATATTAATTATGCAATAATCGTAAATCAAAATTTCAGACCAGGAATGTATATATAAAACATGAAAATTTCTAATATTTAAAAACTTTGTTGGAGAAATATATAAATGGATCTGTCAAATTGCCAATAAAAGACAGACAAAATTTCGGCCTTCGATCAGGCTTTATTTAAAACTAATAATACTATCATACAATGGATACATTACTAATAATGCACTTATCACACACGAAATTTCTAATTTTCATATATCGCTAAGAAAGAGAAGTACAAAAGAAAAACGAAATTTTCATTAAAGCCATACGAGTAAATTTATTAAATTACCGACGAAGAAATCAAATTTCTATTCTTAAACGAACTTTCTTTGCTATACTGCTATAATTTCCAATAATACTGTCTCAAAGCTATAAATTCCCAAGCTAATTATAAATCCCCGAGGATAGCCAAAAAAGAAACGACAGTCCCACGAGAACCTTCATCTTCCCAATTACACCTAAACTCGTCCATAGATCACCCACCGCTGCCAAGCTTCTCGTCTCGTCACGTCTCATTACCTCGAGCAATGCCACGCGTCCAAAAATCGGGCAACTCGTTGGTCATAAATTACCTCGAGCAGCTGACGGTGGAAAAAGCGTGGTCCACAAATCAAAGCGAGTGGCGGGCCGGTGAATTGTATTTCATAAACATGCCCCGCGAGCGGGCGCGCGGGTCCCGTGGTGGGGGTAATGGCGGCGGGCGCGCGGCCCGGAGTGGGGGAAGGCCCTCGATATCCGCGTAATTTCGCGCTCACCCGTTCCATTGGCGCGGAGGAGAAAAAGAAGGCGATGGCCGGGCCGTTTCCACGCCATTACGCGGTCGGCCAGCGTCGTCTGGTGGCTAGTTTTTCCGTGGCAATAAGGGAGCTGCGACAATGAAGATGAGTGAAAAGCGGCAAGAACACCGCCAGGAAAACAGCGAGCGGAACGACGCTGGACAGCGAGGCTGGAAACGTAATAAAGCCAATATCGGCGAGCAGATTGGAAAATAACCGCTTAACGCGGCAAGAGGACAACGGTTTGGTCCTCTTTGTATCGAACGCTCGTGGAAGGAGCGTGGTGCACGGTGATCCGGAAAAACAGCACGGAAAAATGGCCGGCTGGAACGACGCCGGAGGACCGCAATACACCCGCTCTCTATATCCGATGAAAGTTCCACTCGCTTTTTTTCCCTCTCTTCTGCTCCTTTTGCCTCGTCTCGTCGCCGTTCCCGCCGAAGATTCGCGTCGAAGTCCACGTGAACGTCCGCCGCAGGAATATTCACGGAATATGGCGGTGCTTCCGTTTTTTGCCACCGCGATGCTTGTACCCAGCGAATAAACAAGAACATGGCGACGGCCGCTTTCCTGTCATAGCTGGCTGCGAAAGGACGACGCGGGTATTCGGTGACACGTGTCGGCTGTGATTTCAGCGCGAAATTCTACTCTCCTCTTTTTCGGCTTATTTCTTCTTTCTCTTTCCTTTCTTTGCTTCGTATTTTTATTTTCTCCTCGAGTGCCAGGCTTGTGTCACTTTCTCTCCGTCTCTTTTTATTTTCCTTTATTTTTTTTCATTCTCTTTTCTTTTTATTTTTACTTTTTGCAGGGGTTGCATGGTATGTTCGGGATACTCCGACGTTTCGTTACAAGTTTTAGGGGATTCCGAATTGATTTGGTAGCGGAGAAGGTGTCGAGAGGTATGCACGTGGCTTTCGGCGAATGTACGAAGAAGTTGATGGAATTTTTTAATTTTCGACGCCGCTCTGCTTTTTGCTTATTATGTAAATGCTCTCAAATGTTTCCTTCCTTTCGTTGAAACAATATTAGTTCCGCGTTGTGGTTTTTCTGTCTGGTCTTTTGAATATAGAGCACGAGCTGGTATCGCTAATTTGTATAACAAGAGAATATTTTTATGCTTTCCCTGCGGTTTCTTACCTGGGGTGTTGGTTTGCTTCTTGTTACGCGAATATAAGTTCGTTTGCGAATATTTTCCCGCCAACTCGGGGTTAAAGTCGCTGCCGTATGTACGCGTAATTAGTTATTATTTATAAATTCGGTAACGGTCTGTAAACATTTATGAAGGCTGTAGTAATTAATGGCAGCTACTTACATTTCGCGATGTTATACAGGTAGTACACGAGAAATTCAAATTAATAAAGCTATTACTATTACAACTATATTAATGTTAATGTCTAATATTTTTGCTAATAATTTAGTGGATGTTTAATATAATATTTCCTAACCACAACATAAATGTATAAAATGTATGTAAATATCGTCGACAAATAATGTTCTATTTGAATAAAGAATCCATGGAAATCATGCTATTACACGCAGTATGTACTTTTATTCGTTAAATTTAAAATTCCTTTGTCACTGTCCAATTTACATAAACTAATTTAACAACGTAAACCATCCTCTTTATTCAGCCTCGTGTAGTATGCACGGCATTCTGTAATTAAATTTTTATGACAGTTTCACAGTACATAAACGAACTTCTAACTTACTCTTGAAATTTATGTTGCAAATACCAAACATTAACTATTCGTATCAAAATATGGTAGAAATAATAAATTATAAATATAATATAATTTTAAATATCACAAGTTCATCTTTACCATACACAAAATTTTATTTTCCCTAAAATTCTCTATTATTCTCAATTATTCAAAAGAAATCGCCTATGATTTTTATCTCAGTAACAAAGAAAACAAAATCTTCTTCATTTTCAACACAGGGCAAGGTAATTAACTCCATTTAGACTGATTTTTAACTCCTCAAACCTCACAAAATATTTACAAGAAAATGATCGTCTGTCATATAAAATAGCTATATTCATAGAATTGCAACTAATTATAGCAGCAACAGCACGTACAGCATGTGTTGGGTATCCCAAAATTCACGTAAGAAATAATTTTGGTAGTAAAATATAGGATTTTAATTAAAAATTGTAAACATTGCTCAAAAATAAAGACAAGCTATTCTTCCATATAGTCTCCATTTTTAATAACCCTGAATTGCCAGTTGTCACATTGACTTCTCTTTTTCGTTAGCAACGCATTAGCGCACAAATGGCGCGAAATTCAAATCTTGCGTGAACTTCGGGACACTATACAATAATAAAAATAACGAGTGATGAATTTGAGTGTAATATAATTAAAAATTCATGAATTTCAAATTTTCTTTGCCACCAAATCACGCGATCTTCCTGATAAATTTAATTCGGTAAAATTAAATTCCTTTCGTACCTTATACCACTCCAACCCCATTTCTAAACTCTCAAATTCCTCAAGATGTTGGGACACATTTAATTCGGATAATCGAGATTCTTCTACCGTATTCCCATCCTTCTCTCCACACACGTGGTACGCTTCTCGAACACGGGGAAGACACGAAGGCAGACACCCTGCACGCGACGCGGAGCGCTCGAGGAGAAAATCCACCCCCGTGAGTAGCTCCCATACGACGCTGATTTCGAACGTATTTGTAAATTTTTATTTATTTTTTCGCGAATGTTACAGGGACCACGAACGTTTCAGCATAAAGCTGCATTTATAAACAACCGTGTATGTCAATCAAACGCCAGTCTTCACCATGTGCGCCGTAAATGAGCTAAATGAACTATGTGTGTGGCAGGGTGGTGTTCCAGGGAGTTCCTACCATTTTACTCGGTAAACGGTATTTTGTAGCTGATTTCAGACCTTCTGCAAAATTTTTCTCTCTTTTTCCCTGCAGCTTTTTCACTCTTTCGAGAACGTATTTGAGTAAATGAAAATTTATTTAAATTCACGAGCTCGAATCCTACATTTTTCGCCAGGCGTGGTTAACGCGCAGTCTTTGTGGCGATTTGCAAAGGGCAATTAGCTTAATGCGAAAGCAAATTGAAGCTGTTTGGTATTTTATCATCGGTTTATTACATTAAATTTATATAAAAACGGATTGCTCTTCGCGTTTACCGTTTAAACATTCGGATTTGAATTTCGTATCACGTGCCGCGGAATTTTCTTGCTTCGACGATGTTATGGCACACGATTCCAAGTATGTTTAAAAACACTGTTAACAAATGTAGATTATTTGAACAAATTCTCTATGATATACTCTCTATCTACTCTGCGATACTACAATATTGACGGGCACAAGGGTTCCTTCGCACTAACTCTCACATTTACAATTCCTACATACAATTATTTTTAACACGTTGAGTGCCACGCCAGTTTTACAGGGATTGCCCTTGGCGCCACGATGAATTTTCTATTATGCGATGCATATTATGTTGAAATATTATTTGCAACAGATAAGGTGATTTGTATAATCGCGTTTAATGTATTTTTCGTGGTGGGGGTCACCGGTGACCCCCGCGACGCTGTAGACCATTTTTGCCATTATCAATTGTTTAAAAAGCAACTCGAAAAAATATTTCAATTCTCGATTTTAGGATGAAGTTGGCGATGTATTTAGTGAAATATTCCGATAACGAAGATTGCATTTCATCGAGCAATTACGTACAGAAGAAACGTCGTCACGAATTTAAAAAGAAACCTGAAAGTGTGCGAAATGTGAGGCGATTTTGCAAAGTGTGCTATGAAAATAATTCAAATCAGCTGGGAAGAATGAGTGCAAAGAATTGCACTAAAAAAGTGGCGACATATTGTGCCGACTGTTTTGGTTCACCTTTTCTTTGTATAAATAAAATTATTTTTCCATGTTCTGTATGGCATTAATTTCTTCGAACCATTGTAGTAAAAATGTTACTATTTAAAAATTTATCAGTATCGATATTTACTCTAATTATGTATTTTTACTAATGGTCGTGTCGCTGGTCACCGGTGGCCCCCATGGCGCTGTAGCAAAGTCGAGTGCCGGTCACCGGTGACCCCCATGGCAGTCAACGTGTTAATGGACCATTATTTGATAAATAAGCCTTCATTTGTTTAGTAAATTATTATATTCTTTGAATAATATTTTTGTACAAATTCGGTGCTTTATCATTGTTTAGTTACAATATTTATGGTTTGTTTTCTACTCGAGGTATCGCTTGTAAAATTTCGAGATGAGAATAAATATTTTTTTCGGGCAAATATCACTGGATTATTGCAGTTCTCTACAAATTTGTGACAGAAAGAAGAGTACACAGTTCGAATAACGTTTAACCAGTAATCCATCTGCACCTGTCCAGTATGCATATACACAATCCCAGTTTAGAAGCTTATGGAATTACACGCCCTCTGTGTGTAATGGCACTTCTATTAATAATTCCAGCGCTAAATTCGTAAAGCCGCAAATTAACGTGCAAACATTTTGCGTTTATAATTACCCAAACGTGGTGTAAAGCCCTAGAAAGAGAATCCCGGAGTCTTATATCCTTTAATCGCGCAGTTTTTAAATATCCTCGACTTAAAACGTATTAAAAATAATCTTTCGTTTAATGAAGTAATTACGCGTCTCTCCTCAAAGGAAAAAGTTTCCTTAAATTATTTTTATATAACACCGTTTTAATTACAGTTCTTTTCAGTAACATTCTAGTGAAAAGAATTAAGGATTCATACCTACTACATATTGCATGTACAAATTAATTACTAAAATTCTGTGGTACACCAAGAAATACATTACACTCTTTGTTCATATGACAAAGAAAATTTTACTCTCTGAATAAAAATAATATTACAAAATAATAAATAAATAATAATAATATTCTGAAAAATATTAACTTTCTACAATTTTTTCATTTTTTTAAATTAGCAATTTCAAGGAAAAAGAATTAGTACCACCGATTAAATAGTCCAAATTTTTTCTCCCACGACAGGCAAAAAATTCTTGCAATACTCCAACGCGAATCGCTGCCCTAATTCCATAAATTGAAAACATTATTCGACCATTCCTCTGCGCTTTTTAACGCGTTTGTAGGAGGTGAAACGGAGCCACGAAATTTTTTAAATAATCCCCGTTCCTGTTCGCCAGCGAGTTCCTGACAGCCCAATCATTGAGCCAATTTCGCTTAAACTTGATACGTGACCTTCCACGAACCGCTCATGAGCTTTCCCGGGGCATTTGATCGAAGCTCATGGAACGTTGAGGAACATTGAGGAACGTTGAAGATGGCGCCACCGCTGCGAGCCAACCCCTGCGAGGGGTTAACAAACGAAATATAAATTTCGTTCCCGATCAAAATACAAAAACAAGAGGAAGGTAATTCGAAAGTTGAGAGCTGCTGGAACCGTATGGCTGGATTAATTAAACGGTTTACGGGTTTTATTCCCGTGTCGATGCGTGAGAAGGAACGAAATCGGACCGGTTATCGACAACCCTGGCGGGATATCTGCTCGACGTGGTTCGAATTAAAAATTAATAATCGCCACTTTGATGAAATAACGAAACCGGGGGGAAAGCAATCGGAGAATGAATTCCTTTTTAATAATCCCCTACACATTCGAAACGCACGCCGTCAAATCGCGAGTCGAATTAAACGCGAGGGATTAAATCGAGGCGACTGGAGATTGTTATAAAGAGTCGAATTCGATAATGCTGCGCTGCTTTTCTCCACTATATTTTTATATTGACTCTTTATCGAGTGATGGAAACATCCCTTCTGTTTATCTCGTTGCGGAGTTGCGAATAAACAGACGAATGAGCGGAAAGGGTTGAAACGTTCGATGGATTATCTCGTTGGAAGAGCAATGTAAATAGGTATGAAATTTATGGCACGTTAAAATGGTACTTAAACGACGTTTTAAATAATATTTGCAAAGTATCGAATGTAATGTAATATTCGTATCGTGTTTAAGTAATTTATTTGTTGAAGTTTGGTGTTAATCGAGGCATTGATGAGTTGCGAAATCGAAGATAACGCGATGCAATATTGTTCGATGATTGCGTTCGTTTGGTTTATTTCACAGGTGTGATGGATTTTCTCGGGGAAGTTGCTTTGTCAAGTTTTCTTCCCAACGAGTTGTCTTGCGAGTGTAAATTGTCGGGCATTTCTGTGACGGGGATGTTAGATTTGAGAGTAAGGGTGGTGATAGCCGCGTGTGCGGAATTTGTGCTACCAGAGATATTTTCTAATAACAAACGATGTCGTTTTCACGTGTCTTTTGCTTCTGCTGACAAATCTTAAATGGACAGTGATAGATCTTATGACGGAAATTAAATGGGAGGAATATCCTCAATGGGGAATGATATTTCTCAACCCTAAATTTATCTCATACACATTTCCTGTTTTTTCTTTCTTTCGTATATATATTTTACTAAGATATATTTCATTTTGTGAATTATGATACAATTTAGTATAACACGAACGAATACTTTTATGGACATGAAAATTTCTTGGAAATATGGAAATATGTTAAAATTATTTAAATAAATACCATTCCTTGAAATTAAGAATTTGAGTAAAAAAAAATCGCTAATTTAAAAAATAATATATTATCTGAATGAAAGGTTGTACCCTAAAATTAATAATCTAAATAAAATAGTGAATTTTATAAAATTAATTTTGGAATATCAATATTTTATAACTTAAACATTACTTTGTAACATAACTCAAAAATATACAAAATTTCTATATATCTTTTTTCCTTTTTTTCCTATTAAATAATCCCTTTAATCATACATATTTCCTTTTTCTTCTTTTTTTTTCGTACATATATTTTACTAAGATATATTTCATTTTGTAAATTATAATACAATTTAGTATAACACGAACGAATTCTTTTATGGACATGAAAGTTTCTTGGAAATATGGGAATATGTTGAAATTATTTAGATAAATATTATTCCTCAAGATTAAAAATTTTAGCTGAAAAAATCGCTAATTTAAAAAATAGTATATTATCTGAATGAAACGATATTCCTTGAAATTAATAATCTAAATAAAAAAGTGTATTCCATGAAACTAATTTTGGAATATCAATATTTTACCTCATTTAAATTAGCTCTAAACTACAGTATAGTGTCATCTAACGTAACACAAAAATATACAAAATTCCAGAAAATCGCTAATTTGGAAAATAATATATTATCCGAATGAAAGGATATTCCTTAAAATTAATAATCTAAATAAAAAGGTGTACTCCTTGAAACTAATTTTGTAACATCAATATTTAATAACAATCATCTAACGTAACACAAAAATATACAAAATTCCAGAAAATCGCTAATTTAGAAAATAATATATTATCCGAATGAAAGGAAATTCCTTAAACTTAATAATCTAAATAAAAAGGTGTACTCCTTGAAACTAATTTTGTAACATCAATATTTAATAACTCAAACATAACTTTGTATCATAACTCAAAAATACACAAAATTCTTATTCAACAATCCTTACCTTAAATCAGAGAAATATCTCTTCAAAAATATATTTCAAATTCCTGTTCGATAATCCCTACGCTAAATCACAGAAATTTCTCTCCAATTTCAAAGTTCCCTAGAATTTACCAAACACGCTATCACCAAATAAACTTCCTACCAAAGTAAACGCCAGAATAAAAGCGGAGGACTGAAACAAATAATTACCCCCTCCGCTCCGTTCGTTGAAAATTCCAAACTCGCAAAGGATTAATTAACGAATTCCAATTCGCGACGTTTTCACGGAATTTTTCTGTCCGTTTATCGAGCCCGAGTCGGATTGGTCGGCTGGTAGAACTTTAAGCAGCTTGTTTGGGGTGGTAAGATTGGAAAACGCGTTTCCACGGCTGCACGCGAAATCCGAAAGACGAGACGCACCCGGTCGTCTGCCTTTCAGCTGTCCTCGCCACTCGGATTTCGAAAGAGTCGGATACGTATTACCGGAAGCGTACTTTGTAGCCGCTGGATCAAAGGAGGATGACGGTCAAAGTAAAAAGGGGGCGAATTCGTAATCGCGATCGGGAAAGGACGCGACATCCAAATGCCACAATGGCCGAATGTAAGCCGAGATGGGACGGAGGATGGGGGTTACCCTTCGCGAATACGATGTAATTAACACGTTGCACCGTGCAAAGCTGATCTCGCAGCGGAGTCCTCTGATAAGAGAATTTTTTTTCGAGCCTCCGCTTCTTTCATCCCTTAACCCATTAACGACCGTACCCGTGTCAACGCGCTGTCGATTTTATGGAAAATTTCCTTTACCCCGTGTTAACACGGTATTAATTTATTCACCGAGTTCGTATCAATGGAATTTTTTTAATTACAGGTAACCCTCCTATAACACGGTAGATAGGTTCCTGGAAAATGCTGTGTTATGTGAAACCGTGTTGTATGAGACCCAGAGCTAGTACAAAAAGAGAGGTTACGTTCCGAAAACTTACTAAAAACAAATTTCTTTTTTAATTCTATATAAACAACTTAATTTTTATTAAAAATATAAATGTATGTGCAGCATAAAAAAAGAAACGAAGATATTATTTTAATTTAACGCGACTTTAATTTAATTAATTTCTTTGTCGTCACTGCTCATGTAGAAGTACAGTGTTGTTCAAAGATTTTTGTAATTTATGAATCGTGTTAGAGCGAAACCGTGTTATAGGATGCCGTGTTGTAGGAGGGTTTCCGCAATTTATGAATCGTGTTACAGTGAAACCGTGTTACAAGATGTCGTGTTGTAGGAGGGCTACCTGTTCCATGTAATTCCGATCGACGGTGAAGTAATTATTGTAAAATTCTGCGTTTGGTAAAATAATTTCGTTTTGACACTGGATTTTCGAAACCCGTGAATTTGACGGAAAGGTTGCTCTAATTATACGATGGTAACAGATTTAGTTAACTTATATTATTAAATTAAACTAATCGTTGAAGAGAAAGGCACGTGGTTTCCTTTACCTGTCAATTTGACAGGTGTCCTTAGAAATAGATATACAGATAGCATCCGTAAACCTAGTGTCAAGGGGTTGATGACCATTTTGTTTATTTTTCATTTTTATTTCTTTATTTTAGGTGAGATGATGGTTGGAGATTGGAGTAGTGTTTTTATTTTGTGATGGATTTGTATTTTGGAATTTGTTGTACTTCGTTCAGGTGGCTAATGAAAATAGGCAACCTTGTGTTTACTGGAAATATTCGTGGAATGTTTTATTCATTGGATGCTTGTTTGATACGCGTGTTTGGGTGTAATAGATGAACAGTGCGGAAGAGAAATATGGTATGTCCACTTTTGTTGTGTTTCTGATCTTTACGCTCTATAAAAAAATAGTAACAGTAAATTTGATATGATACAGTATGACAGGAGAGTAACTTGTGTTGAAATATGTCGGGCTTTTCAAATAGCTGATGTGTCGAGAGAGTTGTGCGAATTGTATGTAAATAAAAGTTGTTTTCAGCATTTGCAAAAATTTTTTCCCGAAATTGAGTCATTGAAATATGGATTAATAGCTTTAATTTATCTGCACTGCGATATATTTCACATCGCTAAATTATTTGTTAATAATTAATAGACTGGACTAGTTAATAATTAATAATTATTAGAAAAATGAACGATTGTAATTGTGAGTGTTGGTTTTATACGTGTGAATGCGAATGAGATTGAATAAGTGAAATTCTTGAATAAATAAAAGAGGAAACATGGGTATGTAATTTTTAATAAGAGTGAGAGAGATAGATAGAGGGAGAAGAATTTTCTAGAAAATGTCAATCAATTTTTTTGTTTAAAATTGTTTATTGCGAGTTGTTTTCATTGTTTCAATATTTTTATCTAAATATACTAATGTGTTGGTTATTAAAAAACGTAGAAGATGTTGATATCCATTTTTATCTACAGTAATATCCTATTGAAAGTCTCACTGATTGAAAACGATAAATGTACTTTATTTCATAATGAAAATGTGATGCAAAATATTTGTAGCAATATCAAAAATAAATTTTCTTTTTATAATACTAATCAGTGCCCTTAACACGTTAGATATAACGACACGTTAATTAGAATTATCCACCTATATTTGTTTAAAATTGTTTATTGCGAGTTGTTTTCATTATTTAAATATTTTTATCTAAATATACTAATGTGTTGGCTATTAAAAAACGTAGAAGATGTTGATATCCATTTTTATCCACAGTAATATCGTATTGAAAGTCTCACTGAATGAAAACGATAAGTGTTCTTTATTTCATAATGAAAATGTGTTACAAAACATTTGTAACAATATCAAAAAGAAATTTTCTTTTTATAATACTAATCAATGCCATTAACACGTTAGATATAATGATACGTTAATTAGAATTATCCACCTACTCTTAAGATAATAAAAAGTTCAAAGAATTATTTATTATCTAAACAAACAATTGCTGCCATTTTACATAAAAATATAAAAATATTGCCAATACCTATTGTCCAATACATTACAATTTTCTGATTGTACGATTTAAATAGTATGTAATATATCCCTCGAACCCAATCACAGCTACTAGCTAAATCCCTAACCATCACATACTGCCACCTGATCCCCCATAATCTCCCCTAAATCGTACCCTAGAAATCCAAAGAAAAGCATATCGACTTCCAAATCCGGTCAAAAATCGACCAGATTAAAATCAGACCTGACCCGAAGACCCGAAAAACACAATCGCATCAAGATAGGAGACCCTGTTGCGGTGAAGGCGATAAAAATTCCAGCGGGAAACCAGGATCTCGACGAGGAGGCTGGCTGGAGTGACGCGAAGCTGGGACGAGAGGGTCGGCGAGGAGAAAAGCGTGGCGTTGCGAGCAAAAGGACACGGCGGCGGGCAAACACGGGAAATTATGCGCCGGCCGAGAATTCCGGGGAACAATGGTCGGTGACGTAAGCGGTATTTCGGTGGTGAAGAACGAGCCACGGGGCCAGGAACTAGGCGACGGTGACGTTAACCTCTGGTGCTGCGGACGAAAGCTACTCGTTCCACGGGAACGTGCAAGTACCCTTACGAACTTGTCCCCGATTAATTGCCGGGAACGTCGCCGGGGTGATGGCACGGTCCCCGATCTATCGGCGCGCAGGGCCACCCGCGGGGCCGATTAATATCGGTAATAGGTAGCGATGGGATCGAGTTCGATGCGTGTCCGTGATCGTGACGATCGTTCAGGTGTCGTTTGCTACGACAGGATGGATGCTGCAGAGAGCGTGTACTTCGGGGCTTAGATACTTGTCGACTGTGTTTGATTGTTGAATTTTGTATAGTATTGTATTATATAATTATATCAGTATTATAATATTATATTATTGAATATTGTATTATATAATTATGTTATTATTATAACGTAACATTATTGAGCACTGTATCATGTAATTATAATAATATTATAACAGAGTATTGTTGGATATTGCATTATATAATTATATTAGTATTATAACATAATATTATTGAACGTTGTATTATGTAATTACAATAATATTATAATAGAGTATTATTGAATATTGTATAATATTGTAAAATAATATTGTTGGATATTATATAACATTACAACATTGGATATGAAATGGTATATTCAATAATATCGAATATTATGTAATATTATAATATAAAATTGTGAAACCTTTTATACACTGTATTATGTAATTATAGTAATATTATAACAGAGTATTGTTGGATATTGTATTATATAATTATTGTGTTATGTAATTACAATAATATTATTATAGAGTATTATTGAATATTGTATAATATTGTAAAATAATATTGTTGAATATTATATAACATTATAGTATTGAATATGAAATCATGTATTCAATAATATTGAGTATTATGTAATATTATTATATAATATAAAATTGTAAAATTTTTTGGATACTTGTGTGATTTTCTTGGTATGATCATTGATATTAGTATAGTTAGTATTATCATGGTATTATATAATAATAGAAGATTAAGGGTGGAATTTAAGGAGTGAAACACCGTAATGCTAATATTTTAGAATATTATAGTTATGAACTAAGAATAGCAATAATAATATAGCAATACTTTATATCCATATATATTTATAAGAGCAGTTTCATGAATTTTAATTAAGAACGAAACTATAATATTTCCAATACGAATTTCTTCATTTCTAGGGATTTTGGTATTTAGATCTTTTGAGAAATTCATCCCTAAAATTAATAAAAATATGTTAAAATATTATAAAATAAAAAGTATCTTCTAAAATAATATTATATTAGAATATTTTTATTAAAAATATACAGAATGCTTTTATTGTTAATTATAACATTGCAATAGGGCAATGAAGATACTAAATGTTCATCTTAATTCAGCAATGATTTTCATGAATATTCTGTCATAGTGAGGAATGGGAAATAATTGTCTTTGACATATCTTCACAATTTGCTTGTATTTCAATACAGGTGTTTTCGCATTTTTGATGTAAGTTGAGCTTTAAGCCTTTGGACTCGAAGATTTCTTCGTTGCAAGGATGCAATTCGAAGCTCTTCTTAGATTTTTATAAGCTCATTGATACTCCTTATGCTAAAATTAATAAAAGGAAATCGTGAATTTGCGTGAGAAACGAACGAATAAAATAATTTTATTTCGATGTTCTTAATGTATTTATCATCATCCATTATTTAAGTCACAGCATTAAAACAAAAGTTTGACTAAGAGTCATCTCTCGAGTGCAAAGGGTTAATAGTGATTTTGCAGAAACCGAAGTATAAAGATTAACGAGAAACGTTGTAAATATTGCATTAACGTAGCTTTATAAATATTATACGTTGCTCAATGTTTTATTTAGTATAAGCAGATTAAGATGGGTCTTCTTTAATGAGCATTATCGTATACATGTATTTACTATGCGACTAACAGGTTCATTCTTTTTAAAAGTAACGTAATACTCAACTCGCTTCTAAAATAATTTTATATTTTAAAAAATAAGAATTACGATAAATTACAATATTTAATTAACTTCCTATGGAATTAATTCACTGGATAAGACAAATTCACCCCCCTTTGCAGACAGTAAATTTTAATAGCAATACAATATTTCACGTAGAAAACATAAAGGCTGTTAAAAATAAAAATTCCAAAAGTATCAGAATTTTTAATAAAAATTCAATTTCTTCAATTTTTAAACAATAAAGAGACGAAGAGAAGTACGTAACAAATATTTCCCAACTTTTAAACAAATTGACAGCTGATTTGATAATAAAAACAAATTATCGCTTTTAATACAAATTTTAATATCTTCAAATTTTATCAAGCAATGAAATGACAAGATTGAGAGAAATATTTTATAAATATCTTTAATTTTATCAACGATTGAATATTATTCAATAATATAATTTTTAAATATAAATGTAAAATATAACACAATTCGGAAACTTAATTTTATCCAGAAATTTCTGTCTCACGTTTGTTATCAAATCTTTTCTCACGTCTTGTCGATATTTTTCGACCACGTACACGTCTTTTATAAAGATCCTAACCATGTTGGACCAGACACTCGTGCTACTCGCGATACGTTTGATCCCATCGCTAGTAATAGGTTTGTCGAAATGGTTGAATAGCTTTCCAGCGTCGCTTTCTCTGTTGCACAACAGATGATGTTGCACAACATCACAGACACGCGTTCCAAGCATTTTTCCAATGAAACACGTCTGGTACGTGCCGGCCGTCTTGCTCCATACCTTCGCCGTCTACACGATTGATAACGAATTGCGAAATTACGCGAACCTCGATAATCTAGAAAGCTGGAAGTTGAAATTTCCTAACGGAAATGCTTCGAATTTATCTTTTCCCCGTAATTTGTTCACGGAGTACTTTCCTGCAATTTTTAAACTACGATAAGTTTCCAATAAATACCCGCATCGCTATAAAACGTAGAAATTGAATCGTTGAATTCTAGAATAAATTATTTTATATTGTAGAATTAATTAATAATTATGAAAATTAATATTTTCAAAATAAAATTACGAAAGTTGTCAGGTTATGAGCGCTCCTTAAAAATAGAAATTTCTGTTTTGGATAGTTTCCCTATGCTTCAAAAATCAAATCAAATCTTTGAGGATGTACTTACAAAATTATTAATAATTTTATTATCATTAAAAATTATTAGTCAAAATTATTAGTAGTCACATTTTAAGAAAATTGTTTGAAAATTATTTAGAATATATATCCAGAATTCCAAAAAATTTATTTCAGGCAATTCTATTCTACAGTAAATTATCAAATCTACGTTTAAATTTCAGAACTGATATTTATTAATTACATAATAAAATAAAATAAATGCATAATTCAAAAGACATTTAAAGTATGATGGAATCTTTAAAGAAATTAATTACCTTGGACAAAGATTCGATATTTCAAAGAATCCACGTCTTCAAGATTCTACTGAAATAAATTTAGTCAAACCGTAAACGCAGCTTTAAAAAATGAAAAGAAAAATAGGAAATTCTCGGAACGAAAAATGTTCACGCAATAATGAGTACCCATAAATTAAAAGTGGAATATTACACAGCCATTACGAAAAGTTGAGAAACCTTCGTCAGGGTTGACAAAAGAAACAAAGTATAATTTAAGAGCAGAAAGAGATTGCTGCCCCGGTCTGAGATTTCGTCCGCGACGATCGTCTTTAAAAGCGGCGAGATCGATGCGACGGCGAGGGTAAACCAGAATCGCGAAATGAGTGGCATACACCTTGAAAAGGTGTCTGGAGGGCGAAGAATCTCGAGACACCACGTGAATCGTATCTCTCGCAGGCCGAATGGATGGAAGCCGCGTGCATGGTCTCGCGTTTACGCGCGCCAGCTCTTTATATCCAGCTCGATCTCGTGACTTTTTTAAACGAGCTTCTGAACTTGTTTTTCAGTCTTTCACGGGAAACGATTACACGCTGCAGCGTTCCGTTTATTTATTAGATGGCGACCGCGAATCATTGGCCGCGAACGCGAAATTGGCGAGGAAATTTCGACGATAAAACGGGGTGGAATAGCTGACGTTACGTCGCGAGGAATGCATACAAGTACGCGTGTGCATACACCGTGTCCTTGTTGTAATTACATTTTTTTCCCGTTTTGTGTATAATTTTATTTTTGTAATTACCGGTTGGCCCGCGGAAATTTACGCCAGCGTCACGTGATGCGAGCTTTTTGATATCGCCCCCACTGTGGCGCTTTCGCGAATTCCTTTTGCGCTTTCGAGCGTTTGAATAAGAGGAAATTTGTATTCAGCTTGATTGCAGTGAAAAGGGGGAAAATAAATCAGCGGATAACTGGGAATAATTGTAACGACTAAATACGAGTGTGTATTTCACGGAATGAAATATCCTTCAGGGTGCCAGATACGCGGTATGGATCTTCGCGATGCTTGCAAAAGTATGAGCAAATAATCGAAATTAATCATCGCGAATAAACACGGGTATATATTTCACGGAACGAAATATTTTCAAGGAATTTTATATTTAAGGTTTCCTTTAATAAACAGTTAGACGGGCAAACGAATAACTTGAATTATTTATAACGAATAACTACGAGCGAATGATTTATGGTATGAAATATTTTTGAGAACCCCAGAGATGTGGAGATTTTTATGACGGTTGAAAAAAAATTGGCAAATAACCAGAGTTAATCATAATGAATAAACAGAGATATATATTTTACAGAACGAAATATTCCTAGGAAATACGTACTCGGGTTTATTATGACGAAAAAGTAATATCAATTAGCGAATAAATTCAATTATTTGCAACGAATGAATGCGAGTGTGTATTTTATGGAATAAAATGTTTTTCATAAGCCTGTGATGTATGTGGAATAAATAGTATCGGAGGTATGTGTCACGGAAAATTAAGAAAGAATTATGAAATACTGCAAATAATGGAAATAAATAATTTATAATAACAGTTAATGCCCAAGGTGTGGTAATGGTTAACAGATTTTTGAATATATATATATGTGTTGATGTAATAAAGGAGCGATGTTTGTTAAGAGGGGATGAGTGGGATAAGTAAGCATGGGATGCCAATATTTAATGCATTCATAGCCACCTACACAGCACTATAGCCATTAGATTAATCTATTCACTGACCATGTAATTTCTATAGCAATTCTAGAATGATGAATGGATAGATCAAGTATCGCAAGAGATATTAATAATTCGAGATGCAGTACTGATTATAGCCATCTACACGGTACTATAAAGTTATTGCGATAAATGAGTGTGCGTGTATTGATTGAGGTATCTTGTGAATCGTGTATGTCGTGTAATGTATGAAAGAAGGAAGAACAAAACGAGAGTGATTGGGCATAGGTCAGTTGTAATTGAGTTGAATAGTGAAAAGAGGTGTGAGTATTGGTTTTATAAGAGTGTGGCTGTTGGTTTTATATGTGTGTATGGTATTGAGGTAGAATAAATGAGAGTTATTTCGTACGATATAAATATAATATGTGCGAGTGAAATCTAGTGAATGTTGATAAAAAAAGTGCTTTAGAAGAATGTACCAGAATGAAACAATTACGTGAGAATCTTCAAAGAGTAAACATGTGTTAATAAATGTAAGAGAGGACGAGAGATAAAGAAAAATTTTCTAGATAGTGCGAATCTTTTTGTTCAAAATATTCTATTGCGAATTGATGTCAATATTTAAATATATTAATTTGTTATCTCTTAAAAATCGTACAAGAAATAGGTTGCCATTTTTATCCACAGTGTGAGCACGTGATTGCGAGAAATTAATTAAATTTAAGATAAATAAATTAATAATAAATAAAATTAATTTAAAATAAATATTTAACCAGTGTGAATCTCTTTGTTCAAAATATTATATTGCGAATTGATGTCAATATTTAAATATATTAATTTGTTAACTCTGAAAAATCGTACAAGAAATTGGTTGCCATTTTTATTCAAAGTGTGAGCATGTGATTATGAGAAATTAATTAAATTTAAATTTAATATTTGTGATTTATCATTTTCTGTAATTAAATAAAGAATTGCTCATATTGTTATTGATATTTCATGCAGCACTAACACAAGGAACAATTCAATATCATCTTACATATAAAATATAAAATTCAATAAAAAATTAATTAAAAAATAAAAAATTCATAGAAAGTACCATTCTTTCTTGCACCCCGCTGAATCGAAACGAAAACAGAAGCGTATCGCAGTACACCGTTTTAAAACTCAAAACTCGGCGAAATTCCTCCCACACGTTGAACCATAAAACACTTTTATCGAAACAAATAGTGCATTAACGCTCCGAACATTTTGCCGCGAATCGTTTGATCGAATTCCAGCGTACGGATGTTCCATTTTATAACCGCGTATCCATAAAAATGTGGAAAGGGACTGGTCGACATTGACGAAAACAAATTTTAATTAAAACGCGCGTGCAGTTCCGCGCCACGCGTTCTTCGCGCGCGGAACAAAATGGCGGGCGCGTGAAACCGTTTCAAAGTCGCGCCACCTGTCGTCGTCGTCTGTTTCATTAAAAGCTTTTAACTTTCCTCGCCGCGCGATCGTTCCTCGGCACGCGTTCGCGTATGCAACGCGCATACGTGCGCGAGCTCATCTTGCAGTTGCTCGGTGTAATAAAATGCGCAATAGCAATTCAAGCGCGAGCGGTAAATTTCGTTTGCAATTAGGTTAATCCAATTCGATGATACTAAATTAAACGTTAACGGCGGATCATGGTGTTTCATTTGCAGTCCGATCGGTTTAAACGTTACGTGTACGCGCGTTTTGAGCGAACGCGACCGGTTACACGGCTGCGATATCATTAAACGAGTGAAAAGACAAATTGGTTTTGAAATGCCGGTATTATCCGCGGCTACGGCGGAAAATTCAATTTTCTTCGACATCGGCCCAATGATTTCGCGAGTTCACGGCTGCGGTCTAATTTTTTTCTTCTACGTATAATTTAATTTCGTTAAAATTACGTGTCCTGAGTGAGTATCATGTAACGATGCTTGGTATCGTTCCTTTTTGCGCGTAAAATTTCGTTTTATTCGAATTGTACGCGATTTTTCTGCATATGCAATTAGATTTTATTGAAATTACGCGCTCTGAGTATGTGATGGTACTTTATATAAATTTCTTCTCTTTTTTTTATTGAATTTAATTTTATTGGAGTTACACGATCATTATGTATATTGTAATTTACTTTGTCTAATTTTTTTTTGCACTTGATATAATTTTGTTGCAATTGTACGCTGGAATTGTACGTAATGGAATAGCATGTAATTTCTGTTTGTAAAACAATTTTATTTTGTTAGCATAATCTTGTGCAGAAAATTACTTGAATTTTATTGGAATCCAATCTTGTATCCATGGAGAAGAGACACTGATAACACATTCACCTTGAAAATAATAGCCTTTAAATAAAATAGGATATACTTGTGTATATATCTTTTGATTAAACACTTGCTATTCTTTATAGTGATGGACAAATTGGCAATGGAATTTGGATTACAAATAAAATTGACCAACTCTCAACACCATAATCAATCATTAATAATTAATAACGATAATTACTGTAGTACAATTACCTTTCAATCTCGATAAAAGTCAAAATTAATTTTCCCAAAAGTATCTGCATATTTTTAATAACTGCAAACGCAAAAATTCTGGAAATCAATCACCTTAATTAATTAAACAGTCTAGTGTAAAATACGTTTCGAAAAAATGCTGAGATATAATGTAAGATGAAACAATAGCGTTCTTTTCAAGTTTCATCTCGAGATTTTTGTATATCGTGACAAAACTTTCTTAAACGACGTGAATTATTCATTAATTAATCACACATTTTGCCCACGCGACCTGCCTCCGCTCTCCGGTATGTGGAAGTCAACCCCTGGCTACTCGCATACGCTTACTCATAGTTAAAGTTAGCCATACCTGAAGTTACACGGGTATCAAAGTCATAGTTCGTAGCGAATAATGGCGAATAACTTGACGATATAATCTCAAAACAGAATTTCAGAAGGTAAACGAATGTTCATGACCACCACTCTTCTGGTACTATTGTTTGATATAACTATAAAAGAAAATTGTGATAATAAAATATGAAAAATATGGATATAAATTTTGCACAAATTGAAAAATAAAATTGGATCACTTTTTAAATTTTTGTAAAAAATTCTATATAATATATAAGAGATAGAGCGTTTCTGGACGAGAATTTTCAAGATAATTAATTTCTTTTATACTCTTTATTCTATAATGACCATATAGTTCCAAAGAAATTCTTAAATTTTTAAAAATTGTAATCTTTTATATCACAGCTGATTTTTGAGTAATTAACTGTTCGATTAAATCATCATGGATATAGTTTCTAATCATCATCAAACTCCAAAATCATTTTCTCAATAAATATTAAAATAGGGAAATTGCGAAAAATTGTGGAAATAGAAAAATTGAATTGGAAATGTAGAATTTTTGCATTTATTGAAACATTTACGTTTTGGTACGATATTTTATAACGAAAGTGAATTTTATATTTAGGAATATAATGTATAATAAAAATTATGAAAAAATGAAACGAAGGAAGAAAATATGCAGTTCCTTTTAGCATACTAAAAGAAAATAGTCTTCTGCTCTGCTCCACAACCAACTAAATCCCGATCAGAACGTGTCAAGAATAAACCGTTTGGTAGACTGAATTATTCAGCCACTTTTCCAATTTTGTCTGCATATATC
This sequence comes from Eufriesea mexicana, assembly GCF_001483705.2. NCBI lineage: Eukaryota > Metazoa > Arthropoda > Insecta > Hymenoptera > Apidae > Eufriesea > Eufriesea mexicana. Next base: position 85,038 of record NW_016912293.1, read on the forward strand.
TGTGTATATTTAATAAAAGCTCGTGACTAAAGTACAGGTGAAGTGTTTCACTAGAATGGAGTCCTGGTATACAGGGTGTCACCCAGCATGTGCAAGATATACTATATTCGAAATTACCTGTGGTAAAACTGCAGTTTAGTAACTTTAAGTATCAACGAAAATCATATATCGAGTTTGAAAAACTGAAAAATTAACGTCTTCTTGCAATTTCTTTAAAAAGAACAGAAAATTCCAAAAAATAATTGCAGATTAATAATTTACAACCTGTCCTGATGATTTTTATTTCAAAATATATTATAAAAGACGAAATTCTGAGCAATTTATATTTAAACAATAATTACTGAACACACTTCGTTTTCAGTAGATTCTTTTTCCATTTGCATACAACTATAATAGACTCATGAAAAATTAAATAGGAGTTGTTATCAATTAACAACGAATATAAACATGTGAAAGGGAACCCTCCAATGGAGTTGCTTTAACTCTGGTGATATTGATGTCAATAAATTTTTGAAAAATTTCTTTAATTACCGAGACTTTCAGTAGATATTGCAAAAATTAACGGGGTATGATGGAAGGCAAAAATAGAGAAGAAATGGCAGGCGTGTCACTTGTCTAAGATTGCTAGTGTCAGAAATATAGCGAGTTGCACAAGGCAAATGACGTTAGGTTGCATGTGTCACGGTGCACGGGTTTAGTAGAGAAGATTTTAATCACAGTTTGGCGGAATGTGATTGAGGTAATTCATTACTCGTTCCTTCGAACTGGGGATACAATTACGGCCGAAAAGTACTGCCAGTACATTGATCAGATGAACGAAAAATTCAAAATTATACGCCCATCACTTCTGAATCGGCATGGCCCACTACCTCTTCATGACAATGCTCGGCCGCATACATCGCACAAAAAAATTGCGAAATTAAATGAATTAAAATATGAAGCGAATGGAGCATATTTTGATTGAATAAACAGATTTTGAAAAAAGATATGCAGTTTTATACATTCACTTAAAAATCCGACATTTCATACGCACAAACCTAATACTTTGCATCACTGAAAATGTCTGACCGGTCGCACTACTTTGCATCACTGAAACTGTCTGACAGATGGTATTACTAAACATCACTGAAAATGTCTGACCGATGGTACTACTTTGCACCACTGAAAACTTCTGACCGATGGTACTATTTTGCACCACTGAAAATGTCTGACCGATGGTACTACTTAGCATTAATGAAAATTTCTGCCCAATCCTAGTTCGCATCACTGAAAATTACTAACCAGTGCCAGCTTATATCACTGAAAATGTATGACCAATGCCGGACTATATCACTGAAAATGCCTGACCAATGCCGGACTATAGCACTGAAACTGTCTGGCCAGTGCCGGACTATATCACTGAACATTTCTGACCAATGCCAGGCTATATCACTGAAACTTTCTGACCAATACCGGCTTATATCACTGAAAATGTCTGACCAATGCCGGGTTATGCAGCAAGTTTTGATTGAATAAACAGATTTTGAAAAAAGATATGCAGTTTTATACATTCACTTAAAAATCCGACATTTCATACGCACAAACCTAATACTTTGCACCACTGAAAATGTCTGACCGATGGTACTACTTTGCATCACTGAAAATGTCTGACCGGTGGTACTACTTTGCATCACTGAAGTTGTCTGATCGATGGTACTACTTTGCATCACTGAAAATGTCTGACCGATGGTACTACTTTGCATCACTGAAATTGATTGACCAATGGTACTGCTTTGCTTAACGAAAAATGTCTGACCGATGGTACTAGTTTGCATCGCGGAAATTGTCTGACTGGGGTAATTCATTACTCGTTGCTTCGATCTGGGGATACAATTACGGCCGAAAAGTACTGCCAGTACATTGATGAGATGAACGAAAAATTCAAAATTATACGCCCATCACTTCTCAATCGGCATGGCCCACTACTTCTCCTTGACAATGCTCGGCCGCATACATCGCACAAAACAATCGCGAAATTAAATGAATTAGAATATGAAGTTTTGCAGCACCCAGTCCAATCACCTGATCTCTCGCCAACGGACTTTCATTTTGTTAAACATTTAAAACTGCTTTTACGGGCTGAACTGTAAGAAAATGAAGACAGTTTGAAGAATTCAATATCAGAGTTTATTGATTCTAAAGATCGGAATTCTTTTAAGCCAGGCGTCTATGGTTTAATGTCTCGTTGGGAAATGTGTATTGAAGTGAATGGAGCATATTTTGATTGAATAAACAGATTTTTAAAAATGATATGCAGTTATATATATTCACACAAAAATCCGACATTTCATACGCAATAACCTAATATATATTCGAGTATCTACTATACTAGTCTTCTTATTAATAAATATACTCTTACTATGAAGAAATCTCAACAGCTCAATTATTGTACATTGAACTCTGCCTGTACGTGTATTTTTACACACAATTTCATACTTTATAATTTTTAGTGTTATTTTGTTCATCGCAAAGAACAATTGCTTTGGAAGGATTAAAGAACGCTATGAAAAAATCGCATAACACATTCGCGTAAATTGTTTGATGCAGAAGCCACGGAAAGTGCCCTCTGGAGGTCCAGCTTGCAAACTTTCGGTGTGTCTTCGCGAGGCTGTTGCAAATAGGGAACACCATGCATATCGTGTACACTCGAACCACGGAAATTTCGTCGAAATTCTGCTATGTATCCTGAGTGTATACGGTATATTACTCGTATATTTGGACAACAGTCTCCGGTTGTTTATACGGCTGCAGTTGGAGAGGTTGACGGACATTACTCAATGGGGCCAGACTGCTTGTCATTCTTCCGCGATCTCGAGAAGTCGGCACTCCGAATTTCGCCGGGGAGCAAAGTTTCGAGCTGATGTTGGATTTTATCAAACGATAAAACGAGATTTCGGAAGGTGGCAATAAACGAAATCGAAGGAACATGTTAGAGTTTCAGACATTTGTCTCCTTGCTCGGTGGGTACGTTCCTCGAATTGTTCACGCAAGCTGCGTCTTCGAGTATAGATTCTTCATATTGAGTTTCCGCTCTGAGATTATATTCTAAATAGTGAAAATTTTTCGCAATTTTTTGGTAATTCTTTGACAATTTTTCGGCAATTTCTTGGCAACTCTTTGGCAATTATTCAGCAATTCTTCGGTAATTGTTCGATAATTATTTGGCAATTTTTCGGTAATTCTTCCACAATTCTTCGGCAATTCTTTGGCAATTGTTTGGCAATTCTTCGGCAATTCTTTGGCAATTCTTCCGCAATTTTTCGGAAATTCTTCGATAATTTTTCAGCAATTTTTTGGAAATTCTTCGGCAATTTTTCAGTAATTCTTCCGCAATTCTTCGGAAACTTTTATGGAATTCTTCTAGGAAATTTTTATTTTTATCAATTTTTTTACACTTTTGTCAATCTTTAATTTACTCAAACACCTACTATCATACTCGTAGACTTGAATCTTCACGTTTCCCAACATTTACAACCCAACAATCGATACACTACAAAATCCCACTATAATATCAGCGAGCACGATGATTCAAAGCGAATTTCGCGTCGTGGATACACAGAAACATTCTCGATCCAACGATACATCAGGAGATTAATCCCGATTCACCATTTCCACGGATATTCGGATCAAGGCCGTATTAATAGCCCTTCAGCACCCCGATGAAGCGGTTAAAAACCTGGCCACGCAATTTTCCACGGTTAAGCCTCGCTCAAACGTATCTTACATCCCTTCCCGCTCGAAAACTCGTTCGCTTTTACATACATCGACGAGATGAAAGAGACGTGCCGGGCTGCGTCAAAGGCACCGTCCAATATTCCACGCATTCTCGTTATTTTTCCCAACGGAATAAACGCGTCCGTTTTATCGCGTGGTTGCGAAATTTTCGCATATATTTTGGCAACAGTCGTCGATGTATCCCGATTACCTTCGAATAGCGTTTTCCATCATTTGCACCACTCGCACAGGATAGATGTATCGAAAAACGTTTGGCGAGGGTAGGTGAAACGATGGCTCGCAGTCACCCTTTATCCGTGTCACGGGCAACAGCCAGCTTTCGTCGCGAACAGGCCTTCAGGATCGCGAGAACGAAGCGCAAGTTCGTGTCTCTCTGTTCCAGCAGCCGGCACCCGAAACTATCTGTCCCCATCGTGCTCGTAACAGTCGTGGAAATCTGGCCAAGGTGGAGCAGAGGTTCGAAAGGGAGGCGGAAGCGAGCGAGCAATCGTCAACCCTTATTAAACCCAGCCGCGAATGGATCGACCCTGGCGCTAATTGTCTGTGAGATGTCGATGACCGATAAAACGGGGAAATTTGCTTCGATACCGGTACTTTCAGTGTGCTTGGAATTTGTCCAAGTGGCCGGGAATTTCGGATAATTCGGATGGAGAGACACGGTTGGGTAAGGTAGAATATCTTAGGAAAAATCGGGATTTTTTGATTTATCCTTTGCACTCGGATTTTTATTTCTGTCTTCCGAAATGATTCTGAAAAATGGAATTTATCGGAACATCAAAACAAACAATAGTTATTGGAAACAGAAGTATGCATTATACAGCAGTGTTTTCTTCGACACTGTATTTACGAAACCCGTCAATTAGACGGATGGGTTGCCTCAATTATATGACGGTGACAGATTTAGTTAGCTTATATTAAGACTGTTAATATTGTAATTGTTTTTAAATTAAACTAATCGTTAAAGAAAGAAAAGACACGTGGTTTCCTCTACCTGTAAATTTGACAGGTTTCCGTAGAAATAGGTATACAGATAGCGTCCGTAAACCTAGTGTTAACAAACATTTTGATAGCACAGGGCACTGAAAAAGAAAATACAATGGTAGCTAGAAGGGTTACCAAAATAAAAATTTTCATTCAATGTGAACCAGGGTAACACACCAGTTAGTGAGTGAAATATCATTCCAAGTTTCGCAACACTAGTTTATTAAATCTGTCGATAGTATAAAACAATTTACAAAATTAAGAGTGCTTCGTAATATTTGTTATAAAAATTAATTTACCATTTACAAGAAGTCTGTAAAAGAAGGAAATACAAAAGAAAAGAAAAGGACAGATAACTTTCGAAAATAATGATAATAAGGTTTATTAATTACGAACAGTAATAAATACTAATTTATGCACTCATATGCAATATGCAACACTAATAGCGGCGAATTATGAACAGCCATGGTCCAGGCTGCTGATGTGTGACCACCCATGTGCGACTCTATGGCTGCAACAGGTGATTCTCAGGAACAAGAATATACTTCCACAGTCCCAGATGAAGAATTTTGGGTATTACGTATTCGCAACACTATTGAAGAAAAACACGACCATATTACATTTGAAAGATTCACTTTGAGGTTAAGGAAAGGTTAACTTCTGATTTCGCCGATTTAGTGCCGAAATTTAGCGACGGAAGTGTATGGAAGTAACTGGTCCTGCTACACAGTTGACTTTTTTCGCTTCGATTTCCAAAATTTCGCTTTTGCGTTAGGTTTTTTAGGTTTAATACGATAGAATAGACTGCTCACTAATTAATGTTCCGATTTTTCTTCGATTTCTCCGGTTCAATACAAAATTACAGCGACGGTAGTGAAAGTGATTGCGAAAACGTGCAACGCGGTAGTCTTTTAGCTCTCAGATTTTCGAAACTTCGTATCTGAATTAGGTTTTTTCGGTTTAGTACCATAGAATGTACTATCCTCTAATTAATGGTACCGTTTTTCTTCGATTTCACCAATTCAGTGCCGAAATACAGTGGCGAAAGTGCATGCGGAAGTGCAGTCCAGATATCACCCTGAACATTCGGTCTGAACCGGAAGGCTGCTGTTTATTATCCGTCATCTGCCAGGCAGGCCTACGTGTTCTCTTGCACTCACTCTCAAACTCTCTATGTATATAGAGTTATTTATTCTCCCTCATTCTGCATATATATAATAAGGTGTACTTATATATCTAAATGCAATTTAAATATGACAGTGTCTCACGAAAATATTCAAACAACATACATATTTTAAAGGAAGTACTCTAATTGAAGAATTCTGACTTTTATACAAGTATATATGTACACAAACCCCAACGGGTTACACGTGCATCAATTTCTTTTATTCACAGATTCTACATTTATAATTCCGAAAAATTAAAAATTCATCATTTGAAAACGAATCAAATCTCCAATTTAAAACTTCGCAGAACCGCAATTGATAGAAGAAACGTACTCTAAAATTGACATATATCCATCCCTTAAAAAATTTCTAGAGTTAAACTAAACATAATTCCATAACCTCGTAAAGCATATTACAAATTCCCACAGAACTAGAATACACGTGCTCCGTTATTGGATCAGGACTTTAAAATCCTCGATTGGATTGCACGATCGATGTCTAACCGCAAAAATGGAGGAGCAGCTGAAAGAACGACAAGGATCACGCGGACAAGAGACTTGTTAGCCGATTTGCAGTCAAGGTCGCAAAGTTTTCGAATCCTTTTCCAAATCCTGTAAGCTTCCGGTTGTTCGCGGAGGATGTTGGATCGCTTCTTACGGGAAGTTGGACCACAGGGCTCGTTCGGGAATGCGCTTTTCATGCAATCGCGGCGAAGTTGCGTTCAGGTCGAAGCCGGGCTCTCTTACTTCCGGTCGATCGCCTTTAAATCCCACAAAGAGAAGCCTGCACGCTTTGCTATCGTACGTGCGGGGGTTCAAATTGGATGTAACGTCATCACTTCAGGGGATTCGCCGCTTATTATTAGCTGCATTATTGATTTTAAACCCATTTCGCGACAGAACGCTCCACCATCTTGCGTAAAGAGCCGGCAAAGGTTATCGTCGTCCTTTCGTTACGTTAACCCCCCCGGCCGAGTCGGCTGCCATTTTTATTTTCGCGTTTAATGTCGGTACACCTCCACCTAGCCTTTATTACCGGTACAATATCCCGCGGAGAAGACGATTCCGTGTAGTTTCTGACTGGCCGTTTAACGTTATATGGAGCTCGTATTGCGGCAAGAGAGAATTTTATATTTATTGACAAGGGCTTTTCAATCTTACGTTAGAAAGACGGACGGATGATATTGCCAGGCTATTTCGCGCAATCAATTATGGAGCTCGAGATTCGAATGGGAAAACGTTATCAGTCGCGAAGTTTGATTGGGGTGAAATTAATTGTTTGCTAACAGAAAATAAATTAATTATCGAGAACAATGTACGATATAGATTTCAGACGAAATTTTGGGCGAACTGTTAGACACACGTGTCTAATAGAAAATTTGTAGAAAATTTGAATACCATTGCTGTGGGATTAATTCTATAATCCTTGAACTAATTGCAGTTAATTATTAATTACTCAGCAATCGAAAGTAATAGTTTATTTGACATACTGTAATCGCTAGTGGAATTATCGTGATTCGTGTATAAGAGATTCATGTATCATCATCATTATCTGTAATCTACTTCTATTTTTAAAATTTGAATAGCGTTGCTATGGTTTTGATTCTGTAATCCTGGAGTGAACTGCAATTAATTATTAATTACTCAGCAATCGAAAGTAATAGTCCCTTTGAGATACTATGATCGCTAGTGGAATTATCGTGATTCATGTTTCATCATCATGATCCGTAGTCTACCTCTAATTACTTGGGCCCATAGCCTGAATACAGCCAGTACTCATTACTCGGTATTTCCATTGACAGCTTGTACGTCGAGACTTATGTAACGTGGACTGACTGATTTTGGATTTGGAGACCAAGCTTTCCATATATAGTCACACCCACGTGGTGAAGCCTAACAATTATATGACGTTTCTGAAAGAGTGCTCGTTGAAAAGTAGTACGAACAGAAACTAAGAACTATACGTCAAACTGAGAATATTTTCAACTCAAGTGAAAATTGATTCATAATTTAAAATGAATAATAATAATCATGCAAGGAGGTATTATATACTTGAAAAAAGCTTAAGTTACTGTGGTATCAATGATATCCAAAACCGATATTTCAAAACACATTTCCTCATAAGTAGATTTCTCCAATCGTTCGAGCCAACTAACGCAAAATAGAAATTCGACGAAATATCCCAAAGCGATGACAGTTGCCCGATTCGAAACTCAATTGGACGTCCAAAGGTAGGAAAGTAGCGACAGCTCTAAGGACCCAGCACTCCGGCTACCTGCGTAAACCAGTTATCGAGGAGCGAAGGGAACGAAAGGGTAAGATTGCTCGAAAATCCACGGTAAGCCGCAGATTTGATTAAAGAGCTTCCAACTTCTGCCTCACATTGTGATTTCACTCGGTGAACGCTTAAAACTTGGGTCCTCGATCAAGAACTCTCGCCAACTTCAATTAAGGAACCGCTAAAAATTACAGCTCCGACCCGAAAAGCCAGGCTCTTCCTGCGACCCTTCGGGCTCCAATTAAAAAGAACGAAAGGAAGGAACGCTGCCATCGGCATATAAACACCCGGTAGCTGGTTGGGAAAAAAGCGGGAAAAATTGCAAGCTGCGCGGACCAGCTGCTGGTGCCACGCGAGGCTACAATTTCAATTAAGAAGGCCACGGTTTGCTGGCTACAGCCAGAAGGGAGGGGTCCCTTTAACGACGCTTGATACGAGGAATGACGCGGTCACAATCAAAGCAAATCGACGCGAGGCATCTAATTGCCTTCATTAATCTGATTCGGTTTTACTTTAATTGCGTTAGCGCCGCGCCGAACGGGATAACGAATTTGCATCGCCGAGTCTACTCCGGCGAAGAAAAATTACTCGAGGATTTTCGCGCTAACGAGGTAGATAAGCTTGTCGGAGGTTAGTGTCGGATTTTCCGATACTATGCCGGATTATCGCTGAGCCACCCTGCCGCCCCTTTCTCCCGCCTCTGACCGCGTAGTTTATTATGTATCGCGCGGCCATTTTTGCGTCCCCGTCTTCTCGTTGCCTCGCCTCGAGAAGCGACCAAGTCTCGTTCTGTCCAGACGATAAGCGGAATCGAGCAGCCGTGATTCATGATCCGTTTTTCTTCCGCGTTTTAAATGCCGAAACGTGCCGAGGCGTGAAACAGGGCGCATAGGCTGCCATGGTCCAGGATAAATTGAAGATAATGCCCGGTGAAGTGCCTCTGGATCGCGTGATTACACGCTCGAATGAGATGATTTATCAGTCTTTTTTAACGATTCCGGGGGATTAGATGGAAGGGTGGTTTCTTTGTGGAAGAGAATGGAATTCGATGACGACGTGTGAATATACTAGGGTATACGTGAATGTGGAACCGATTGAGACGTGTTTTTGGTATGGTTTCGTGTGAATCGATTAGCCCATGTCGTCACGTGGCTATTTCTCACGCTTGGATTCATGGGATTCTGGCAATTCTTCTTTTTCCTCTGACCAGGAAAGAGATAATTTCGACGCATTGCGCGAAGCGAAGAAGATACTGTTCCAACAAATTTTCGCTTTCTCTCTAATCTGTAATATCTGTGTGATAGGTTATTCTCGTAGAGATTACTCATAGAGAGATCGAATTCGATACCAATTCGTAATCGAAATTGCTCTAGCATCCATGGTTTTTGAAACATGTGAGTTTTTCTGAGAAGGCACTATTTGTCTGTAAAATGGAGTATTATGTGAGAAGTAAGAATGTTAGGAGGTTCATTGTTATCGTAGAAGTTAAGGGAGAGTCTCCCGAGTGTATCAATGTCTATAATTATAATTATTTGTGCTTTTGAATAATTATTATTGGTCATCGAAGTTTTAAAATAAGACGCCGAGGGTTCTTTCTACGTGTGTTTTTGCATTTTTGTAAAAATGTTATTATTTGACACGAATTTGGTTCACAGTAGCGTATTTTGTAGACACTTCTCAAGAAGACACCAAAAATATAAAGAAAATAACAATATTTTGACATGCATATACGTGTTATAGAAATTTATCTTATAGAGATGCGAATGTAGCTTCAGTTTATAAAATATGTATAAATTATCAAATTTATTGCTAATAAGAAATTATCCATAATGTAAATTTATAATAACAGTGAAAAAATTAATAAATTATTGGCTATTACTTGAAATAATCACGTATTTATGTAAAAATGTAACTACAATTTGCAAAAAGTGTATAAATTATCACACGGATGGTTAATAACATATTAATATTGCTAATAATAAATTACCCATAACGTAAATTTGTAATAAAAGTGCAAAAATTAATAAATTATTGGCTATTACTTGAAATAATGACGTACTTGTGTAAAAATGTATCTACAATTTGCAAAAAGTGTATAAATTATCGCACTGATTGTTAGTAACAAATTAAAATTATTATTAACAAATTGTCTGCAACGTGAATTTAATATAAAAGTAAAAAGTTTAATCAATTATTGGTTATTAACGCGGAAGAATAATAATTAGTAGAATCGATAAAGTTTAAAAATTTCCGATCGGGGTGGGGGGTTCGGCCGATCGGAGGCTATATAAAGGGCGACGCGACAGAGCAGAAGTCATTTGTCAGTTCGGTCTCGGAAGTGTAACGTCTAAATTTTCGTAGTGCGCGAGGGGTGGGAATCGAAAGTGAGGTTGGGGATGGCTACCCCACCCTCACCCCACCCCATTAATCAATTTACTAATCATTTCTTTTTTTATTTTCAGATATTAATTTTTCTTTATTTTTTTCAGGTTCTAATTAATTTTTTCTTTTCAGATTTTATTTTTTCGTTTCCAATTATTTTCATTTGGAAATTCGAATATTTTTTATAATATTCTAATGTCTCAACGTTGGGTTGTTTATGTCTCATCGTTGGGTTGTTTATATCTCATCGTTGGGTTGTTTATATCTCATCGTTGGGTTGTTTATATCTCATCGTTGGGTTCTTAATAATTATTTTTTTTACAGGTCTAATTTATTATTTTTCCAGGTTTTAATATTTTCTTCTTTTCAGGATTTAATTATTTTTCTTTTTCCAGATTTTATTTTTCTTTTCTATTGGTCTTTACTTCAGAATTCGAATATTTCGTATAATATTCGAATGTTTCGTTGTTGGTTTGCTTATGCGTCATTGTTAGGTTTCTTATTTCTCATCGTTGGGTTGTTTTATCTATTTGCTTTATCATTGTAGTTCGTATTCGTTTCGCTTTCGTTGTCTTTTACTAATCCGTTTCATTTCAGGTTTATATGTACTCTTTCTTTTCAGATTTATATATTTTCTTTTCAGGTTCATATATATTTTCTTTTTAGGTTTCCAAGGTTTCCAAATTTAATTCGGAGGACGTAGTTGGACTCCACAGGATGCGGGCGCTTAGACATAAGATAGATCGCTAGACTAAGTCTCATGTGCGCGCTATCTGTACAAAGGTAAACTATCTAATTTAGAGCGAATATATACATTTCATATTTTTCCCCTTTTAGCCCTCTCGTTTATCAAATAGAACATAATTGTTCTCGCGGTAATCGCGATTGTACTTAAGTACCGACTAGCCTGCGCGACGTACTCCCTTGTACTCGACGACTTCGTGTCTCATAAGTCATCCTCACGACTCGTCTCCGACACCCATTTCCAGCCACTGTCAATCTCGTCAAGCATCGAGTTCCAGGGTGGCCCCCGGGTCACTGTTTCTTCTGGACTTGATGCGGGGGTCCAGCTGCCCCGGTCGCGTACGCGACTGGGGTTCGGGTACGCAGTTGGACGGACATAGTGTCTACGGTTAGACCACAGGGATGATTAAGTTCTACCCCGTGTGGCTGGGATGCGAAGTGTCTGTCTGGCTTGCAATGCCCCGCCGGACCCTCGTATCGACTCTGGGGTTTCGGTGGTTCGGGGACTAACCTTGGTCCACGTGTAAGTCTTGACGAGAACGACAGTGACTGGACTTGAGCTAGGCCCGATCGGGAGGGTGCCGAGGCATGAAGTTGTCTTGTACACGGGAGTACATCTCGTCGGCTAGTCGGTCTTTCGAATAATCGCGAGTTCGTTCGGGCGCGTCGCGATTTTAACTTAGTTTTCCTTTGCTCGCGTTTTTCATATTTGATTCCCGAATTTTGTGGGAACTTGGAAATATTAGAGTCTGTTAGTGTTGCGACAGTAAAGTAATAAATTTTAGTATACCGAATCGACGTCCCTTTGATAAGACACGAAATTTTATAAAGTGTCAGTAGAGTCATTTTAACTTCATTCGCTCCAAGTTAGATGAGGGTACCTTTGATACAGATAGCGCCAGCAGGCTGCGCCACTAGGGCGCATGTCGGGTCTCGATGCGTAGCCACCTCCACGTGGTGAGACCTGGTAATTGGTATCGTTTTCCAAAGAATAATTTTTAGAAAACGATACCAAGCTAAGAGCTACGCACAAAGTTTAAGATATTTCCTATCTTTTGTAAATTTTCGATATTTCAGTTAAACATTTGACGATTTTTAAGGCTGCGAGAGGTAAGTGGACGGAATTCTTGGCAATGACGTCATTCAAATATAGTTCTAGTTCAGAAAAATGTATAAATAGTCCAAATTATTATTAATTAAAAATTGGTCCTATCGTAAATTCATAATGCAAGAAAAGAATTAATTCATTGGCTATTACTTGAACAATATCATACTAATGTTTAAATGTACCTATAATTTGTAAAAGTGTAAAAATTATTACACTTATTTCTAATAACAACTTGGTTACAAGGTAAATTTATAATACAAATGGAAAAATTACTAAATTATAGGCTATTACTAGTATATATAACGTATTTGTGTGAAAATATATCTATAATTAGCAAAAGGTTAATAAATTACTATATTTATTGTTAATAACAAATATTTTGCAACCTATATTAACGATAAAAGTAAAAAAAGCTAATAAATTATTAGCTACTATTAAACAAACGACGTATTTGTGTTAAAATACATTCGTAATTTACAAAAGTTAATAAATTAGTAAATTTATTGTTCATAACAAATTAAAATTGTTGTTAACAAATAGCTTGTAACGTATATTAACGATAAAAGACAAAAAGTTATTAAATTATCAGCTACTACTTAAACAAACAACGTATTTTTGTTCCAATGTATTCGTAACTTACAAAAAGCTAATAAATTAATAAATTTATTGTCAATAGCAAATTAAAATTGTTGTTAACAAATAGTCTGTAACGGATATTAGCGATAAAAGTAAAAAAAGTTAACAAATTATTAGTTTTTACACCGGAAATGTAACTTTTAAAGGATTCGGTAAAGTTCGGAAATTTTCGCCGATCTTCGACCGGCCGCCGCTATATAAGGGGCCCGCGCGAAGGCTCGAGCCAGTTGTCGGTTCGACTTCGGAAGGTCCGCGTTAATATTTTTTCTTTCTGTTTCAGGTTTTAATTATCTTTCTCCTTTCAGATTCTATTTCTTTTATTCTAGGTTTCATTGTTTGTGCATTCGAGTATTTGGTATAATATTCGAATGTTTCGTCGTTGGTTTATTTCTATATCATCGTTGGCTAGATCAATGGCTATTCAGTGGCCATTGTCCACTCTCTTAAATAATTTAACAATAATTTCTTCTTTCAGGTTCTAATTATTTTTTTTTCTTCCAGATTTTATTTCTTTCATTCTATTTGTCTCTTTGTTTTAGCATTCGAGTATTTCGTACAATATTCGAATGCTTCGTCGTTGGTTTACTTATGTCTCATCGTTGGCTAAATCTTTCCTTTCACAAATTTTACGACTTCCGTTCGATTTGTTTTCGTTAGAGCGTTCGAGTATTTCGTATAATACTCGAGCGCTTCCTCGTTGGTATGTTTATATCTCACCGTTGGAATGTTTCTGTCTCGTAGTTATGTTGCTCAGGTCTCGTCGTTGGCTTGCTCGTTCCATTTGGTTATTAGCCTTGACAGTTTCCTCGTACTAATCCGTTTTCTTTCAGCTACATATTAACAATAATATATTCTGTTTTAGCTTTTAGGTTTCTCAAGATTCTGTTTGCGACACATCAATGAACGATGCGTGCGTTTACTTTTAAGTAATCATAAGATAGATCCATAGACTAAGTATCATGTGCGCGCTATCTGTACAAAGGTAAGCTACCTAACTTGGAGCGAAATTTATAAATTCTCTATCATTTTCTTATCCCCCTCGTTTAGCAAATAGAACATAATTGTTCTCGCGATAATCGCGATCGTTCGTAAGTACCGACTAGCCTACGCGACGTGCTCTCGTGTACTCGATAAGTACATGCTTCGTAAGTCATCCTCACGACTCGTCTCCGACACTCATTTCCAGTCACTGTCAATCTCGTCATGCATCGGGTTCCAGGGTGACCCCCTCGGATCAGTGCGTCTTCTGACCTCGACGGGGCGGTCCGCTGCCTAAGTCGTACGCGACTGGGGCTCGGGCACATGCTGGCTGACGGACTAGTACCATCTACGGTTAGACCACAGGGATGATTAAGTTCTACCCCGTGTGGCTGGGATGCGAAGTGTCTGTCTTGGCCGGCAACCGCCCAGCAGGGCCCTCGCGTTGACACTAGAAGTTTCATTGGTTCAGGGACTATCCTTGGTCCACGTGTAAGTCTTGGCGAGTGCGACAGTGACTGGAATTGAGCTAGGCCCGATCGGGAGGGTGCCGAGGTATGAAGTTATCTCTGTACACGGGAGTACATCGCCTAGGCTAGTCGGTCTTTCGAATAATCGCGAACTCGTTCGGGCGCGTCGCGATTTTCTATTAGCTCGCGTGTTTGATATTTCATTCCCTATTTTTATGGGAACTTGAAAATATCTTAGCGTTGCGACAGTAGAGTTTCAGTATACCGAACCGAAACCCCTTTTGTAAGACACGAAATATAATAAAGTGTCGGTAGATTTTCGCTTTAACTTCTTTCGCTCCAAGTTAGGTTAGGTTGCCCTTGATACAGGTGGCGCCAGCAGGCTGCGCCACTAGGGCGCATGTCCGGGTCTCTATGCGTAGCCACCTCCACGTGGTGAGACCTGGTAATTGGTATCGTTTGCCAAAGATTTATCTTTGGCAAACGATACTAAGCTAAGAGCTACGCACAAAGTATATGATAGAAAGTTTCCTATCTTTTGTCAATTTTCAATGTTCCCTCTGAACTTTGGAAATAGAAATTGAGCAATATCTATTGAAGTTATTATTATATTAATATTGACTCAAATTGTTAATTATTATATTATATGCGTTAATTATTGTACTATATTTGGATATGAGTTGCAGGTCATTATTATTAATATTAAAGAGACTAAAAGATTTTTGTTTCTTGAACTTTGATTTTCTATTTCTAATTTCTTAAAATCTATATTTCTAGATTCGCGATAAATACTTATTAACAGTAAATTTGTAGAGCAGGAATATTTTAAAAGGAGCGACAATTGACGAAAGGAGCAAACTACTCGTTTAGCCGAATACTCGAGTAATGGAAGCTCACGTAGTGGAGATATTATCGAAGCTTCTAGATTCTGTTACAATCATTTTGCGTGACAAAGGATGCTTGATAATGTCGCGTCACTTCATTAACCTTTATGTTTCATCTGCTCGAATTTCATTGAAAAATTAGCGCAGTATGAAATTTACTATACCATTATAGTACAGAGATTGAAGCGTCGCTCATAAAATTCTTTTTAAATAATTTCAGAATTTCAGACTAGTACAAATAATTTATCTAATCATTTATATATACTGCATTCAAATTCCAACTTCTTTTATTTAATTCCATTTATTAAGATTCTTGTACCGAAATGCATACACATAAATTATATCATATAAAAATTAGCGCAGTATGAAATTAACTAAACCATTATAGTACAAGGATTGAAGCGACACTCATAAAATTCCCTTAAAATAATTTCAGAATTTCAGACTAGTACAAGGAATTTATCCAATCATATTTATATACTATTTTTTTATTTTTTATACATTTTTATATACTATTTTTATATTCAAATACGAATTTCTTCTATTTAATTCCATTTATTAAAATTCTTGTACCAAAATCCATACACATAAATTATATAACATAAAATTTCCTCACATTATAAACTTTTAAAGTTCTAACTAAAAATGAGAATAATTATCTGTCTTCAAGAATTTTCAATTTTACTAGAATTTTTCTTAACCTGGACCTATACCTAGTTTTGCACTCTTTTTCTATATTTCGTATGATAAAAGCAACAAAAATATTTTCCTACCCTCGTTTATTATTATTTTTCGTCTTTCATATCGTTCAAAGACTATCAAGGTTCAACAAACTCCAAAAATTTTCAATTTTATTAGAATTTTTCCTAACCTGAACCTATACCTAGTTTTACATTTCTTTTCTATATTTCTATATTATAATAAAAGCAACAAAAATATTTTCCTACCCTCGTTTATTATTATTTTTCGTCTTTCATATCGTTCGAAGACTATCAAGGTTCAACAAACTGAGAAATCGTTCAAAGACTCACAAAGACCAATCAACATAGAAATTCCTCACAAATTCTTCAAAGACTCACAAGAGGGAGTACTACAACATCCCCTGTCCCTTCGATGTCGGCTAACATCCAACGTCAGAAATCCTTCACGCTGGCTCCGAGTCAATTTGCATTTAGAAACGAGACGCGTCGGGAATTTTCCAGGTAACGACCGGAAGTAATTCGAAAGCAGGTCGAAACGACGACGTTTAATCGCGGCCGTGCACTGGCCTCGAGGGTGGCGGCGAAGTCGTCGCGGCGTCCATTCTCAAAATCCATTCGCGACCGTCCTCTCGTTCTATTTGTTCAATTGCGAACATCCAAACAAATTTCGAATTACTCGGCGCAACGGAGTCCGGTTCCCGGTTGGATATAATCACGGTTACGAGCCGGGGAGTTAATACAAACATATGCACACGGTGAAATTGCACGCGAGTTAGAGTGCGTGGTGGTTACGCGTTCCTCCGTGCATTCGATCCTTGATTCATTCGAACCCGTTCTTCCCATAACGTCCTCTCTACTTGGAAAATGAGAAATTTTAATAAGGAAATATCTATCTTTCGCTTGCAGCTTCTCGCGAAATCTTCTCTAATTGGTGTACGAGTTTTACGAGATATAGGAAGCGGTTAGGGAGGGAACGAAGTTCGGTTGATCTGATCACATTGCAACAGTTTTCGATGAGAAATGAGAACGGGAAATCAATAATTTGTGCGGACAATTTTCGGAAGAAAGATCATTGTCATTGCAGTATGAAATTGGAGTTAAGAGTTAACACGTTGACTGCTATGGTGGTCATCAGTGGCTGGCGTTTGTCTCCTCAGTGAAGCCATGGTGGTCACCAGTGTCAGGCAATACTAATTTTTTAAATCTATATTTGTTTTATTATCTAATACTAGCCTAATACTAATTTATTGTGTAATACTAATGTTTTAAATCTATATTTTAAATCTACATTTGTTTTATTGTTTATGGTTATTCTAACCATTTTTTGAAAATTCGAACAACTTAAATAATTGAAGAATTTTGAATAGAAAGTATTAACAATTTGCATAATTTTCTTTTTCTTTGCCATATTGTTTGATAATTCTTTATTATATTCAGAATAATAGAAATTTGTTTTATTGTCTAATACTAATCTAATACTAATTTATTGTGTAATACTAATTTTTTAAATCTATATTTAAATCTATATTTTAAATCTACATTTGTTTTATTGTTTATGGTTATTCTAACCATTTTTTGAAAATTCGAACAACTTAAATAATTGAAGAATTTTGAATAGAAAGTATTAACAATTTGCATAATTTTCTTTTTCTTTGCCATATTGTTTGATAATTCTTTATTATATTCTAAGAATAATGGAAATTTTATCATGTCCCTTTGAGCGTACCATATAAAAAGTGAAGGGAAAGTTAAGGGAAAGTACAAAATTGGGCGTGTCATGTACATTGAGAGTTAGAGGGACTGATGCGGTTAGAAGTTGAATGAGGAAGAATTTAGGGTGTGTCTCTCAGGCTTTTTGATCTGAGCAAGTTCAGTAGTGGGCTCCTTATATATTAATTTGGAAGGCACTGTCGAACCAATTAGGCTCGAGTAATTGTATTACCATAGGCTTATTAGTGCGAGGGAGCCGTCCGTTTTTAGGGTCTACTGGGTCTAGCTATGACAGAGGACCCGGGTCTATTGCCATCCGCCGTGTTACGTGGTTATGGCAATGTCTTTATAGAAAAATCTGGAATAAAAATTGTATACCTTTTATAAATTATAAATTATGTTATACTTGCAATATTTTATTCGCTTCTTGCTAATCTGTGAGGTGCTAGGTGAGCTGGTGAATAAATAAGCTTGATATTTTTGTTAAACATTTCTATAGACTACTGTCCATTTACTCTAATGTTCTCCTATTATTATTATTCTAACATCCTAATATTATTATTTTATTCTTATTATTATATTCTTATTATATATTATTTTATTCTTATTATTTATTATTTTATTCTTATTATTATGTCCTTATTATTTGTTATTTTATTCTTATTATTATATTCTTATTATTTATTCTTCCTTGTTAAAATTCCGTTGCTATTTTATGAAATTAATATTTCCATACACGACCTTCTGTTCATATGAAATTAATATTTCCATACACGACCTTCTGTTCATTCCTATTTATTTAGAACCATAAATATTGCAGCAAACGTTATAAAAATTTGGAAATAGCCTCAATAGCAAAGATCGTATCACGTCATATGAAATCTATAGCTTCTTTGCAATAAAATTTGCTGTGTTTTAATGTATATTGTATTTAAACCACGAAATTTTAAATAATTCGATGGAAAACACGTATGACTTGAACCACCACTTTCGCAATCATCGGCACGTCACGCCAATTCCATTCGCGAGATGTACAAGAACCTAATCCATGTACAGACCGGTCTTAGAACAGCCACGTTACACGGATGAAGGATGAATTAGACGAATTCGTACGTGTTTCACGTCTGAGGAATATCGACCCTATTCCCGCCAATATCACTGACCTGGTTGCTCTATCTCAACAATGAATCGTCTGGTGAACCTTTAAACTACTCTCTGATGCGCGATAGCCTGGTAGGTTCTCGGAAGGCTATCCATTTTTTATTCGGTATATTCTTTCGTAAGATTTCAAAGGAGGCCAATCTCATCGCTGTAGCACTCTGCGAGCTTTTGAAGGCGGGGAACGCGTGAGGTTTGAGAAGTTGAGACTGAGGAACGTGTTTCGTTGGAACAAGGTGCAGCGGTGAACGACTCTAAGAGGAAATAAGTTTTGGAAGACGCGTAAAGGCAATTTTTCTGGCACAATTTCTTTCATCCCTCGCCGAACGATTAAACTGCAAAGCGCTTTAAGCAGGGGACACTTCCATCGACGCAAATGAGATTGAACGGAGGAGCAAAGTGGCGTTCGAGGAACAGGGCGCGCCCAAGTGTTTGATCCTGTCTTTAACGAGTGCTCTTTGTCTTAATTATCGTCGATGAAATTCGAACGGTAATTATTCCGACATCGATACGGCAATTGCCACTTTTGTCACGATGTTAGATGTTATTCGATTGCTCGCTTATTTGTTCTACATTTCCTTGAAGGTTAACTCCTCGAGGTGTTTTGTAGAACAGGAATAAGGAGAGGAAATAAAAATGAGAATAGTCTGGAAGAAATATTAGAAACGAGTGGATATATATATTTGAAAGATGAGATAAAGGTAGGGAAATTACAGTATGTAAGTAACCAAATTGACACGTGAAGAGGGTGAATAATAACACTATTTCTATTGCAGTTTAGGATTTAGGGAATTTTGGAGAATTTCGAGAAATGATAATAGAAATTAGTGAGACGTTTTTCATAATTTATACTAATTTCGAAAAATTGTAATCGTTTACATAATTGGCAAAAAATTCCACTATCCTCAAAATCTAAACCGACACTATAATGAAAATATAAGAGTACAATTAAATTTGTAATTTTCAATTTAGAATTAGAAATTTTTAAGTATGTTTGAAATCTCAGAATTAACTTTTTAAAATTTTTTAAATTGGAGATGGATATGTATTTCATTCTTTCCACAACTTATTTTTAGAAATATAATAGTAATTCCTATAATTCTTAAAATATACTACTAGCATACCCAAAATCTGAGAATTAGGTTTCCAGAAGTTTTTAAAATTGAAGATGGAGATATATATATTCTAACACATTTCATTCTTTCTACGACTTATGCTTTTAAATATAATAGTAATTCTCGTAATTTATTAAATATACTATTAGCATACCCAAAATCTAAGAATTAGGTTTCCAAAATTTTTTAAATTGAAGATGGAGATGTATGTATTCTAAAACGTTTGATCCTTTTTATAACTGATGCTTATAAATATAATAGCAATTCCTGTAATTTATTAAATATACTACTAGCATACCTAAAATCTGAGAATTAGATTTCCATAATTTTTTAAATTGAAAATGGATATATATATTCCAAGACATTCGATTCTTTCTATAACTTATGCTTTTAAATATAATAGTAATTCTCGTAATTTATCAAATATACTACTAGCATTGCCAAAATCTGAGAATTAGGTTTCCAAAATTTTATAAATTGAAGATGAAAATGTATATATTCTAAAACATTTAATCCTTTTTATAACTTATGCTTATAAACACAATAGTAATTCCTATAATTCATGAAATATTCTGGTAGCATACCCAAAATCTGAAAATTAGGTTTCCAAAATTTTTTTAATTGAAGATGGAGATGTATATGTCCTGAAACATTTCTATAACTTATTCGTATAAATATAATAGTAACTTCTGTAATTCATAAAGTATACTACTAGCATACCTAAAATCTGAGAATTATGTTTCCAAAATTTTTTAAATCGAAGATGTAGATGTATATACCTCAAAACCTTTCATTTTTTCTATAACTTACGCTTACAAATATAATAGTATTTTCTATAATAATAATAAAAAATATCCTATTAACATACCCAAAATTTAAACTAAAACTCCCCCTGTTTCTCCCTTCGCCTCTCCCCAACGACACATGCTAATCGCAAAATTTATCCCAACGGAGGTAAACGAAACCTTAACGCGGGTCTAAACGTAGGAGAAAAAGTTCGCTGGATCGTTCGATTGGCTTAATTCTCAAAATTGCAAAATAAAAAGCCATCTAACGAGTATTATCAAACAACGCGGGCAACTACTCCGATCCCGTTGCCAGATTCGTCCAATTACTGAATCCCATACGCGCAAATTTCGAATTACTTCTCTCAACATTCCGGGGTTTCGCCTCTGAATATACTATACCCGGTCCTGCATCGAAATTAATACAAACAAAGCGCACTCATACACGAGAGACGTTGTTTAACGAGCAACCGTACGATTCTACAGGGTGTGTCCGAAATTACTGACCAGGGTCCAAGTGCGTGATCCACTGAGAAAAATCTTGAAAATATGTTATTACAATAACGTTACCTTTCATCGATGCACGTTGTTTCAGTTTTCTTTGTTACTCGTGACAGTACAAAATGGACGCTGGGTCGTTACCATCTCCCATTGTTGCATATACATACGAATATAAAAGATATATAGGTAATACATAGGAGAAAACAGGGTTGCAAATTTCGCGTAATTTTATGCATCGTTGTAATTAACGTTTGAGTGCGAATAACCTTGATTTATTCTAACAAGCAAATACAACGTAATCGTATTTGTTAGAGTACAGTGATTTTGTAAACTTCGCTTGTGCGTCGGTATTTGAATTCCCATCGTATATGTACGTACACCAGGTAATTGGAATATTAATTTTATCGATGCGAGAATTTGCTAATTATTTTAATCTTGTCAGACGATTTTAAGGATTTCAGTCGAATTAAATTGGTCTGCCGTCTGAATTCTGAATTACGTCTTAAATTTTATGTTATTTTTGGGATAATACAGTGTCGATACAGGGAAAAATAATTTCGGATTTTTCGAAGTTCAGGAGATGGTTTGATCGTTAATTTAGTTGACACTGGTGATAATTTTGGGGCGAGGAGAAACAATTTTTCTCCCAACGCTTGCATTCCTTCTCACGAGCATCCGATTTAATTTCACAGCTTGTTTTCAAAAGACTTAGGAAAATTAACCCGCGTTTGCTCTGTTAAGTGTACCATTGAGATATAATTGAAACGTAGTCGCTCGTAATTGCTGCTGGTTGTTTATCACTAGCCCGAGCGTCTGCCAGCGATTTAACGTGTACTTCATTATGCACTCTTTACGATAGTAATGAAAAGGATGAGATTACGAATTGACTAGTTGCATTTTATTTTATTTTTTCCCGGCTCAAAGTTATTTGCTTGTATACAATCGATATCGCGTGAACTTTGTATTTAATACAAAATATTATTACAGTATATTTTAATTGTATAGAGAAATTGAATACTATAATCACTTGGGATTACTTTGAGGAATAGAAATGTGGCGATGAAGAGAATTGGCAAATTCAAAATTATTTTTATCAATTTTAGCTTGTAAAATTAAATTTTTGTTAATATCATTTAACGTTCTATCCGTTTAGCTGATTTTTCATGTATAGGGTGTCCTAAATATGTGGGAGATTTTAATTCTGCGCCATTTATGGGATAGCATTGTCAACGAAAAGGCGAAGACAGTTGACAGTTGTCAGCTGACAGTTGACAAGATTATTAAAAATGGAGCGCTACTTAAAATTTAGAATTTTTAATTAAAAACCTGTGTTTCCTGTCAAAATTAATATTTGCCTAAATTTTAGGACACCCATTATTAAAGAATTTATGGAAAGTCGCGAATAGAAAAATTTATGACCAATATTACTAGAAAAATACCTAGAAAACTGCGCGAATTTTGCGGTGTCAATTAAAATTAACATATTCTCTTAAAGATAAAAATGTTTTCATATTTATATATTCTTATCTTCTATTTTATTTTCACATGAAACGAAGGAAAGAATTATTTTCCGTAAATAGAAATTATGTCATTACGCGTGTTTAAATATCAAAAAACGGAAGTGCGATAACGCAGGTAATGAGAATTATTTAGCGTCACTGATTCACGATGGATCGTCGTTGTATTTGATTTACGTGTGTTTTCCTGTAAGTACATACTTGTTAATATCACAAGGTGTTCTTAAGGATTAATGACTCAGCGCTCGTGCACGCAACGTTCATTCTCACACGCATATATTCGTGTCTACACATTCGTAATGTCGATACGTCAGATCGATGTGTTACTCTTAATTGTTAATTATCACGGATTTTTAGCTGACTTTAGGTGCAATGCTAAGAACGCTCATCCTCCCTGTACATACACTCAACCTACACACCTGTAATGTCGATACGTCAGATGGACACGTTACCTGATAAGTTTTAATTTGAATATCTGGGAATTATATATTCGCAGGTTTTACTGTTATACTTGGTTCAGTACACTTAGATACACGTGTGTTTATAATACCTAATCTTCTTACAATCTTGTGACACATGTTGCTCATAGACGCAATGCGTGTATATTCCTTTTTGTTCTGTATAATAGGCAATGTCTTGATGTAGAGGGAGCATATATATTGTTCAATAGTAGATTTGATTCTAAGTATGTAGTGCGAGAGTTGTCTCGATACTAGGTGTTTCCTTTTTGAGTGATACAAGGTTTAGGGTTTATAAGACCTAACCTAACTCTTGGTATGGCCATGTATTTTTCTGTTGGGTGACACGAATAATGAAATTTCCGATTTTGAGGTGTAAAAATAAAGGTTACGAAGAATTTTTGGATGCACGAGCTAAATTATTACCAGGTACCTTCTCCTTTTTGTGTTACAAGGTCTATAATTTATAACACCTAACCTAACTCTTGGTAGGGCTACGTATTTTTCTATTGGTTGATACGAATAATGAAATTTCCGATTTTGAGGTGTAAAAATAAAGGTTACGAAGAATTTTTGGATGCACGAGCTAAATTATTACCAGGTACCTTCTCCTTTTTGTGTTACAAGGTCTATAATTTCTAACACCTAACCTAACTCTTGGTAGGGCTACGTATTTTTCTATTGGTTGACACGAATGACGAAATTTCCGATTTTGAAATATAAAATTAAGGATTATAAAGAGTTTTCTGAAAAACGATCTAAATTATTGCCAGCTACCTTCTCCTTTTTGTACAACAAGCTCTAGAATTCATAAGAACTAACCTAACTCTTGGTAGAGCTACGTATTTTTCTATTGGTTGACACGAATTACGAAATTTCCGATTTTGAAATATAAAAGTAAGGATTATAAAGAGTTTTCTGAAAGACGAGTTAAATTATTGCCAGCTACCTTCGCCCTTTTCTGCTGCAAGCTCTATAATTTATAAGACCTAACCTAACTCTTGGTAGAGCTACGTATTTTTCTATTAGTCGAAACAAATAATGTAGTTTCCGATTTGATGTTCCAGGCTAGATGTTACAAACAGTTTCCGGGAAAACGAGATGAATTATTGCCCCATGTGGCAGGTACTTGGCGTATATAGTGGTCAAGCGTCAATCTGCCATCGTGTTTTGCCTGGGGTCGTTAATATGGTATTTCCCAATGCGAATAATAATACCGCTGCAGTGGTATTTCAAGGATTAACGTTATATTTGCATCATAGATTGCATAATTCTAAACAAAGGAGTTTCTCTCGTTCGACCACACTCGCATACACAGATGTTAACATGTACACGTGTATTCGCTGAGGCGATCGGAAGCGGGACGCGCGAGGGCGCGCGGATCGATGGCGGGAGATTTGTTGCAAGGGTTGCTGGTAGCAAAAGTCGGGGATTAGTACGTAGGTGACTGAGGATAATGGATTATCAGACGGCGAGATTAGTAAGTGGCTTTGGCGTAATTGCAAGGAGAGACCGGCCACGTTCGTTTGTCAGCAAGGGATGTCTTTAATATCGGCTGCAACCCCTGACTTTCTCTCTCTCTCTCTCCTCCTCTCTCTCTCTCTCTCTTCCTCTCTCTCTGTCCCGAGTTGCGTCGCACGTAATACCGCACATACCGCGACGTCGCCGGTAGCAATGAAAAATTACCTGCCCTTTGTCGAAAAGGAACGACACCAAAGCCCGTGGATGATGAAAAGGAACGAGGATCATCGTCCCTCCGTCTCGCCTCTCCAGCCCCGCGTCGCGTCAGCATTCCCGTCCAGGCCTTCGAATTTTCTTCGTCGCCGAAGGACTTACGGTGGGCCTGATTGAGGATGTCCGAGCGACGTTGTAGCGTCCTACGGTATCGAATCTCTTCGATTTCCAAGAACGCTTATCACGCGCCAATTTAATATTGCGTGACTGGTTGAAATAATAAGGATCCAGAATGTGTGTGGTCAAAGAGAGTGTTTATTTAGAGAAAAGTGTAGAATACTTATATTGGGACGTTAACGGAGTACCGTTTCGATCACGCGTTTGTATGTGTAATTTAGATGTTTGAAGGATCGGTGCCGAAGACGAACTGCCTTCTCGATTTTGCTGTATGTCCTGTCTCGTCGTGTTCGGTCCGGAGTTTTCTCTAGTTTAGTTCTGATTGGGTAAAATAGATGTTGGTGGTGGAAAGGTAAAGAGTTTTAATTGGACAGAGGGTGTGACATAAGGACCTTTGGCTAAGGAGTAGGAAACTGTCAAGGAGCCGATTTCTGATGGTCGATGACGTGATTTATAAGTGTCGTCCGTCCGTCGCTTGTTGGGTCTGTCACAAGTGGGTCCCATCTGTCGCGTCTGGTGCTAGTGAAATTCCTAATTTTGCTTTACCTTTGTACGCTTAATCCGCTAGAACGGCGTTGAGGCACATCGAACCTCCGGAATTGCAGTCGCGGTATAAAATATAAAATGAACGGTTAGGCCTGGCAAAAGTGTAAGCCTTAGAATAAAATTATGTTATAAACACGCTCTCCGGGACGGAACAGACGTTGTTTCTACGGCGGCACATGTCTTAGGTTTGTATTATCATATAGCGATAAGCGCGATAGTGTAAGCTTTAATTCTAAGATCGCGAGTGCTTCGTGTTGGAGCCATCGATCTCATAGGCTAACTTTTCATGTATAACCTTTTTGTACGTTTTGGTTTATTATAGTTATATTATTGCATTAACTCTCTGGCGCAATAAACGTATGCTTAAAAAACAAAAGAAGCAATGTGCGTGTGTGTACTCTTCAGTCTAATCTGTCGGTGTAGCAAATTTTCGAGATTATTTTTCGACTATTTTTCGAGATTTCGGGTTCTTTCTTCATTCGTAGATTGGTTTTAGAAAATCAACGAATGGTGGAGATCGATTGAATGTTGAGAAAATGGTTGAAGATGCAGAGTAGCGTGGCACGTGTGCTTGCATTCCTGACTAATTGTTTTGCTGTAATTGTTACAGCTTTATCGTAGAAAATTTTCATTTTGTTTTACTTTTTGAGATTTCAGATTCCTGTTTCATTCGTGGATTGATTTTAGAAAATCGATCAATCGTGGAGATCGTTCGAATATTTAGAAATTGACTGGTTGAGCAAGTCGAGAGACGTGACTGGTTTTACGGTGTCATATGTGCGTGTATTCTTCAGCTTTGGGGTAATTGTCTTGACGTGATAGAAACATTGTAGAAAGTGTCGTTTTTGAACGTGAACCAGTTTTAGAAAATAAATTGAATACATAGAAATTGACTGGTTGAGGATGTCCAAGTGTAGTGGTTGTTTTATCCTTTAGCCTTGGATAATTTTTCCCTTGGGATATCATTATTGTAGCAAGTTTTTATTTACTTTTCCTTTTCACTGGTATTATTTTCTAATTTTGGATTTTTATTTAATTCCTGAATTAAATTTGGAAAATCGATGATTTCCCAAGATCGATGAAATACTTTGAAATTGACTGATCGGGGATGTTAAAGTGGAGCTGGTTAATAAGAACTATTTCTATGGGGTTTTGTATTCTTGTATTCTTGGTGTTGAGGTTATTATTTATTTACGACGTGGATAGTTTGAATTTTTGGATTTACTATTCTGTAATTTGTTTAATTTCTAAAATAATTCCAGAGAATCGATGATTCACGAGGATTAATTAAGAGATTGATATTAATAGAAACGATAGTAATTAGTTGGAATCAATTTTTCATTATTTCATTATTTGGAATTAAATTGGAACAAAATTTAACTCCCCGTTACTGAAAATTTATTTGGAGATTGAATGAATATTTCAATGTCTCGAGATTAAGATCACAAGCTTTATTTAGACACTAATAAAGTGTTTAGAAGCTAGATCAGAGAACATTTTAACCACGATTCGTGAAGTTCCATTTTTACCTTCTGCTTGGAACGGCAGGTACCCACGGTCGCTTGTGCCAGACAATGTCATGAAAAATTCAACGTAAAACCCTTCCCCTAATAACACACGACGACATTTATTGCATCGCGTCGGTGCATGATGCGTCGCAGCAAAGCCGTTTGCCTTGTATCACCTCATCGATATCGACGTTACGACGACGGTTAATTTTCGTTTCGTGTTTTCTCCCGTTCGAGGAAGTTTTAACGAGAAAATGGAGACAACAGGGACTCGGAGGCAAACTGATTTCGAATTAACTTTCAAATTACATGTTAATGAATGGGTAAACTTCGGATTAAAAATGAGTAACTAGTTCACTCGTTGCATTCGTACGTGGTTGTTCCTCCGTTGATCATTATGCCTTGAAAATGGTAAAAATGAAACATTTCGAGGAAAATTCAAGGAAAGGAAAATTAATTACTTTACTTCGAAGAAGTTTCGATTGAAAATTTTTAAATGCCATATAAATATTCTTCGAAAACTTGTATTCAAATTTTGTTACCATTTTAGTGCCATTAGTGATGTTCAACATTCAACTTTTTATAATAATAATGTAATAATAAATAGTAAAATTGCATTGCGAGAAAAACAGTAACAAATTCCAATAATTTTCCAACGAAATAAAAATTTTAACTGTAATTGCAAGTGAAATAATTCAAAATTTTGTGGGATTAAGGATTGATATTTTTAATGAGACGAAAGAAAAATGGTAAAAATTTCTGAAGAATAGTCCGAATTTCCGCAATTTAGGGGAAAAATAGTACACTGTATAATGAATAAGAAATTTTAATAGCCCTTCATAATTTCTCAACCGTGCCAAGTAAAATTACAGAGATTCGAAATATTCCTTCCCTGTGCAATTCTAGAAATTCTTTCCTCCATTATTTCCACGATTTGCTTCACAAATTATTTTGTTATTATTCTCTCGCCTTAATTTCTTTAACAACAATTCTACCAAACGTATTAAAATACCTGTTTTCAAATTTTTTTAATTACTTCTTTCATTTACTTCGTTTTTAAGTTATTTCATCTCTTTCCAATTATTCCTTCATTTCTGTAAATCATTTCGCTTTAAACGATTTTAACTTTAATCTCAAGTTTCGTACATTTATTTCGATCTACTTTAATAAACACGCGTTTACTCCATTTTTCCACGCTATAGTCGAGACTTTACTTGAACCGATTCATAATCAAGAATATATGTAGAAATCTTACACGAAATTTTCTCTTATTTTCATACATTTCTTATCAATAACGTGTGCATATGAGATATTTTTCTCAAATTAAATTAAGAAATAAAAATATTTTCATACATTTTCTATTAACAACGTATGTATATGGAGATATTTTTGACAAATTAAATTAAAACACAGATAACTGTACAATTATTATATTAAATTAAAATACTAATAACTATATTTTATACCTACAAGCTAACAACAATCGAATCTAGTTCTATGTAGAACTGCAAATGACTAATAAAATTACATTTTCCATAAACACATCATTAGTAAATATAATATTCCAGAATAATATAGTAACTGTATTTATTATTGAAATAAAATTATATAAAGAAAGGGGTTGGTTATTTACAATAATGTGTATATATAATGTATACAGGGTGGGCCACCACATATTGCCATCTATATATACGTCATTATTATTACGTATAGCGAAAAATATGTATCGAATGAAGTTGAATGACTTTGAGAAAGGCATATTCTGATGGTACTAGCTTTTTCTGTAGATGGACGTGTAAAGGACATATGAAGGTCATTAATATTCTTTTAAATGGAATCATATATTTTCTATTATATCAACTGATGCTCCTTCATATTCTTTACAAAAAGATATTAACCTATTTATGTTGAAAAATCATTAGTTTAGGAGATATAAAGAATGTGTATATATTTATAATATTTAGTACTTATAGTAATATGTGTATATCTAATAAGAGAAATAACTATCCTAACGACTTTCTCTGATCTTTTACTACCAAGTTGAACACACATACTCCCTCCTCGAGTGGACCATCCCCAGCTTCCTTAAATTTTTCTTAAATTTTTCTCCACACATCCCTTCAGTCGCTGAAAATATCGCAGACCCATCGATTCGCCGACGAATATTTTTCCCAATGTGTCTAGTTTTCGTCTTGTCCACTCTCTTTTGCTCCTCTTCTCCCCCATTGTCTTCTTCTATTTAACTATATTTTCTTCGAGCACACGATATAGCAATAATTTTTCCTCCACCTCTTCATCTCGCATCACCTTGTCCTCACATGACAGATCGGATTGTTAGATTAGTAACTCCATCGTTAATTACAGGTACACGCGGAAAATATCGCGCGGAAATTCCCTCAATATCCGATGATCGCTTGCCTAGAAACACTGGGAACTTTCGCGAAGAACGAAACGGGAAAAAGACGAAGCCGAAAGGGAAGAAACGTCCGATCATGGAGAGCGCTTTTCAAACTTCTTTCCGGAGTAATTCATCGGCTCGATCGTTTCCCGATATTTTTCTCCCAATAAGCGGAATTCCCTTAATAAGATCCGGGATAACAAGCGAATAAATGACATAATATAGATCCATCGGTCATCGAACCGCCCGGTTTCCAGATAAATATGACGAAACTTTTGGAAATCAATCGACCATCGGGGAACGAAACATCGTTCGCGAGTTTCCTGCTCGAATTAACGAGTTCCGATTAATGAACCCGTAAGTCGACTGTGCCCGTGGACAAGGGACAGCCGATCGATTAGCCGTGCGACGAAGAAGGAACGCGCTATGAATTTCGCGAGGACAGGCTCGTGTGAAAAATCAAATTTCGCCTGGGAAATTGCGTTAAAATTCAGCCCGAGAATTCGGGCCGGCCGATATTTCGTTATTAACGGATCAGGAGGCACGTTCATGAAATGTGAAATCGAAATTGTTGTTTATCGAAGCTCAAATTGAAAGCTCAATCGCGATGTGGACGTGCCACTGATGAAAGCGCTACCGGACGGTTTAAATTAGCCGGGACTTCGTTAACTTTGATAAGTACACGATCGTAGTTAATCGAATGCTTAACGATATTACAAAATACATAATAAAACGCTAATTGCCAGCTGCAGGAGTAATTACCCGGCGTAAGGTTTATCGAAGGATAATTTCGTGCCTCGGACCTTTTTAACTTGTTTCTTTCTTTCCTTTGTGGCAGCTTAACTTTCGTCGAAGAAACGGGGTCTTGTAATTGTGTAACGATGGTCGAGGTAATTTTGGGTTACGGAGGAGAATAGATAAAGAAGACTGGAACGAAGTGCGGAATTTTGAGGGACAGGTTTATCGAGAAAATTAACTTTTGATTCCTCAGACTGGCTTTTTTCAATCTCTTCGGAATAGCGACACGATTTTATATTGGTGACATATTATATATATCACGTATATATAGTTATATATATTTGCGATATGCAAATATTGTTAAGAAAATTTGTATTCACTCGAAATGTGTCAAATAGTTATTTATGTTATCCTAGTTACTAATAATTACCATGAATTACGTTATTAACTAGAAATGGAAATAAATATGGTATAAATAATGAATCTGTAAATATTGTTATTAAAATTATCAAGGTTACTATAATTAAGAAAATTCTGTTGGGTAACAGAAACTATAGTATAAACTTCGATACATAACCTATAAATTCGTGATTCACGTCAAATTCGTATTACAATTTTCATAGTACAATAATTAAAAATAGCTCACCTAGTCCGCTCACAAAATATATTAGACACTGCCAACTGTCAACGGTGAAAGGAAACGAATAATAATTAAAACGCACCTTAAAGATTACCTAATTATGTGTATAATACCTTCTCAATACCTTCTGTAATAGTTATTTTATAGGAAATTATTAACCAAAAATGGAAATAAATATTTTGTAAATATTGTTATTAAAATTATCAAGGTTACTATAATTAAGAAAATTCTGTGGGGTAACAGAAACTATAGTATGAACTCCGTTACATAACCTATAAATTCATGATTCACGTCAAATTCTTATTACAATTTTCACAGTACACTAATTAAAATTCGCTCACCCAATCGACTCACAAAATATATTAGACACTGTCAACTGTCAACGGTCAAAGGAAACGAATAATAATTAAAACACGCCTTAAAGATTACCTAACCTACGTGTATAATACCTTCTTACTAATACCTTCTACAATACATTCTTACTAATTCCTCGTAACTGACCTCACTCTTCACTCATTCTCATCAACGCAACAACAGTCGAGTCCTTAATTCTTCGCATTTGTTTCAACGAGAATTAGTTAATGACGCGAAAAAAAGAGAGGAAACGAAGAATCCAGGTCGACGCGGGACAAGCAAAATGAAAACGAGGATTCGTTCGTAAGCTGGAAATTCCACGAGACACGGGAATGGTGGCAAAAAATGGAGCTGCGCAGCTCCATCTCGATTAGGGGAGGAAATTAGAGTCGGTCTGTCTGTTTGTTAGCACTTTTCTTCATCAGCGGGTCACTTGCGATCTCAAACCGTTGCCCGGTGCCGTGGCGCGCGATACAAATGAAACAGCGCGTGTCTAAATGCAGTTTGAATAAAGTAGGGAAAAGCATGATAAATCGTTTATACGTTGACTATCGCGTGGTGCATCTACTGTCCGCCGTGGCGCTGCCCTACGCCGGTCGAGGATCGTACGTTCTTTCCCTTTTTTTCCCTCTCTCTCTCCCTCTCTCCGCCCCGCCGTCACTTTATCTCTATTTATTTCACTCGTCTCTCGTAATCGCAACATTTTCTTATCGCTGAAAATTACACACGACGCGAATGCACCTGGGATAATTGGTCGCATTTGTTCGCGCAGATAACGCGATTCGCGGATATCCGCCGCCAGGTCGCGCCACCGGCGTGCTTCGTTCCTATCGATGTCACGGAAATTCTTGGTGCTAAATAGGATCTCAATGATGTCTAAGAACGTATTATTTATATATCTTGTTTTGAACTAGACTAGTACCGAAATAATCAATATTGAGCTTGTGACGGCATCATTCTCACCCACGTCAATAAATGGATTCCTACTTGACGGAGGTTAGAGGACTTGGTTAAACCCTTAACTCTTCGGTTAAACCCTCCGTTTCCTACTTATGCAATTTCCAAACTTTTCAATAGCACCTCATCTGAGGCAGAGCCTGCTAGCGGGTCTTACTGATGAGTCCACGAGCTGGCCCAGGCCTTACCAATGAGTCCACTAGCAGGCCCAGGCCTTAATGATGACTACAAACGCATCCTTTTCCTTTCGTCCCTTGTATCACCATTGTCACGTCGAAGATACCTGCGACCACAGACCACACAACTGTAGTGGAGAGACCCCTCATGCTGATTTTACATTTTAAGTTTTATGGTTTATTATTGGAGCACCATTCCATTGTAATACCCTGCTTTTGTAAAGCACTAGGAGCATAGAACTGTTGAAATAATTCATCGAAGACTGAATTCAAGGTATATGGACGTTATATGTCTACGTCTCCTAGTCGATGCATGCATCGAGTTGAACAATGAGGCCGCCATAGACCTGTTACAATTAGTTCAGCGAGAACTAGTGAGAGATATAAACGACGTACGAACGTGACAGGACTGAACCACAATTTTCTAACTCTCGTATAAATTAGAAAAGTAGAAATTCAGATCCTCGACGAGGATAATTTGAGACTCGCCTATTTTATTCTATTCTGATCGACTTATTTCAATTTTAATGCATGAAATATATACTTCATCTGCGAGATATATATACACGAACATAGACACGTGGTTGGTTAGGAGATTATATCAGTGTCAGACTTTAATATCGTTCCGAAATCTATTATTAACTACGAATTAGTTGGGATAGAGCGAAGGGGATTAAAATTCGCCCTGCACATCGACGATAAGCAATCATTCGACTACACTCAGGATCACGTGAACGTTTTGCTCCTAGCTACAGCCTTGATGATCGGACTCGTCCCTTAATATCGAACATGTCATCATCGCATAATCTTCATCGCGATATCGCCATCATCAACATATTCGCCATCACGATACCATTATCATCGACATACTCCTCATCACGATGTCATTCGTATCGTAATCAGCATCGTGTTATCATCGTCATCGTCATAGTCTCCATCATGGTATCAGTCAGTGGGCTTTATCCAGCGATCCAAACTAAGAAGAAACTAATTAAATATACTTAAAAAGATGATAGAAGACAGTGAATGCTCTTTGATTCTTTCGTTCCCTCATGCTTGTTCGTTGCAACTGAAATATTAATGAAACGTCAGGGGGCTCGACCATTGTAAATTTACATCTTTCTCGGGGAAATCCTTAGAAATAGTCGTTCCACGGATTGACTTTTAAGGTTAAATCGTGAAATCCGAATTCGAGTGTCCACAGTGGGGACCATAGGGAGCTGGCGAGAGGTCTTGGTGGGTGTACGGATTTATCGACTTGGAGTAATGTCGTGTAGTCGTGAGAGCGGAGTGGAGTAAGCTGGATTGGAATAATAATGGAAACAGGGACGAGATGTAACGTGAAGTAATGTTGACTTTGTGCACTTTGTCATACGAAATGGGAAAGCGACTTTGAAAGAAGTCAGAGGGTTTGTTGGGCTCTTTATTTCTTTGCGGGATGGGTTGAAGGGTTATATTCAGCTTAATCACTGAAGTTATATTTACCGGGGACGCAGCATGCTGTTGGCTATGTATTCGCGAGGAGATGAGCAGGAATAAGACTGGAAATACCAAATACGTAGAGACGATAGAATCATTGAAAAATGCGAAATGAAGAGCCGACTTTGAAAGAAGACAGAGAGTTTGTCTGGCTGTTTTATCTCTTTGAAGGGTCAGGTGAAGCTTTATCTGCAAGGGATGAAGCATGGCGTCATCTGTACATTCACACAGGCACAAACACCGAGAATGAACAGTGGTACTAGATTTATAAATTTAACAACAAAATTATTGGACAATTAAACTGAATTCGAATCGTGCATTAATATTCTCGAATCCATAAATTATTATGTGCATTAATATTCTCAAATCAATAAATTATTATATACACGTACATCGATACGATATCTTTTCTTCCATTATCTTTATATTTTTAATTTAAATACACATACGTGATACAAATTAATGTGAGAGGATTCTGGTTATTTTTGATCGATTGATCACTAAATGACCTAATTTTTGACACATTCTTATTTCATTTTTCTTTTTTTTAACAAGAGGAAGACTAAAAATATTTCAACACAGTTCTGCTTCGACGAATTAATACCACGGGTTTGTATTGCAAAAGGTACCTTTGATTCGTGAAAAGTGCATAAATCATTAGACTCGTCGTTACAATAAATTGTAGGGGGTACACATTTGCATAACAGTGTGAAAAGTAATAAATCGTAGGCTATAACAATAGAATTCTCAATCTCGTGTAAAAACGATGGTGTTCTGGCGTGCGACCTATCGAAACCAGCGACCACTGTGTATATAAGGATGAGAAAATCCTAACACGAGGTCATTCGCCGTTCTGGCTTCGTCAGAGATGCATCGCGGATTTAACCGGTGCGGTTCTGAGGTGTGAATAGGATGGACCAGGTTTATCAGTTGGCACTCTTGGCTCGCTGTTAGCACATGTCCTCTGTTTTCAAGCTCTAGTGTCACGTACTGTCCGAAATAAAATTTTTCACGACTCCACTTCGTGATTTAAAAAAATAATAAACATTGAATATTTTCATAAGGAAGAAATTATACTTATATGTTGAGAAAATTTTATTCATTGAAAAATCAAGAATTTTTACTATGTTGAAATAAAATAGGTCTATCAAAGTTTATTTATTAATATAATACATTGTTGATAATAATAGTTTATTGCTATTACGTAGATTATAACATATTTTTATAATTTAATTGTTACTTGGCGCAGAACCTTTTGTAATAAGTAAATTATAATATTTGTATAATTTTATTCATACTAAATTAAATTTCTCAATTGAGGATTAAATAAAATTTCAATGATATCATTTTATTGTAATAATTATAACATAGGTTCGTTTCTATGATATTTCAAAGTATTAGAAGAATAAAAATAAATTTTATTTCAATGTTGAAATTAAAACTTGAATAAAAATTAATTAAATAAAATTCTAATTAAATAAAATTTCAAAGATACTATTTTATCGTAATGATTATAACAGATTCGTTTCTATGGCACTTCAAAGTATTAGAAAACTGAAAGGAATTTTGTTTCGATGTTAAAATTTAAATTTAAATAAAAATTAATTAAATAAAATTCAAATTAAATAAAATTTCGAAGATATTATCTTATCGTAATGCTCGTAACATAGGTTCGTTTCTACGACATTTCAAAGTATTAGAAAACTAAAAGGAAATTTTGTTTCAGAACAAAATAAAAATAAAATTAAAACTTAAATAAAAATGAATTAAATAAGACTAAAATTAAATAAAAATTAATGCTCAAATGTAACTTAAGACACAATAAAATTCGGTACAACGACACAGAAAGAGGACGTTGGTGTCTTGATTCTTATTTTATCTAGAACACTTAATTAATTTTCGGTTAAGATACACATAACGTGAGAACGGAGCACTGTCTCAACACGGTCTTGAGCTTAACACGAGATAGAACAAATTAACCAAAGTAATTGTACGTGAATATTTCCGTTCTGATTTTTACCTTGTTTGGAGTACCCAATTTCCATCTGAAATATAATACATCATAAAAATAAAATAATTAACTCGATGGAAAAGAAACGTAATGCGAACAGTCACCGAAATTATCTCGCATGGAGCATAAACTCAATTAGGACACTGGGATAAAAGATATTCTTATTATCGCATGAACCAGCCAAGTCCTACTGCCCCAGTTTTCTTATTCCTGTTGAATAATCATTGCAGATCTCTGCGACTGGTAGGATGATATCAGCTTATGCGACTATTGCATGCATTTAAAAGTTTAATCATGGCCGAGTTATTAAATACGAGTGAGTAATAACCAAGATAAAACAAAATGTACGTAGTAGCTAATAATTTCTTTCTTTAAAAACACGAATGCAAAGATTACTCTCATTTTGTTTCCATTTTTGTTCTACTTTCTCAAATGTTTCTATGCCTC
This sequence comes from Eufriesea mexicana, assembly GCF_001483705.2. NCBI lineage: Eukaryota > Metazoa > Arthropoda > Insecta > Hymenoptera > Apidae > Eufriesea > Eufriesea mexicana. The sequence continues at coordinate 121,488 of NW_016912293.1, forward strand.
GCTTATAATTTATTTGAGAATATTGAAACCTTCACCACGTGGGAGAAAACGATTCGTCCATGAATAAGCTAGGTACATACGTATACCTGCAAATAGAATTTCGCGTAGACGATTCTTACAAAGATTTAAATTTTCTCAAGCTTTCAGAGATATCGCAATACTTATTTTTATATCGACTGAAAAATTTAAGAAAATTTATTTAAATTTTTAAAAGCGGGTTAACAGTTTCACCTCTTTTAAATATAGTATAAATATAATATATACATATATACATCGCAAACGGGAGACGTTGAGCGACTATAGTTATCGTCAGTACAATCTTCAGATATACGATAACTATAACATTAATGTAGCTTGGAAGAAAATATTTCACGCGTATTTATTTCGTGTTAAATAAATTCTGTAAATTTTATTTCTCCATTTTGGGATCAATAAATTCGACAAATTTCATTATCTCATTCCTGTTAGTGCTGGATGAAATTTAATAACAATAAGAACAATTATTTATTTAATTAGAAAGATTATCAAACACAAATATTAGGTTGAAATATAATTAATTTATCACAATCACATGCTCACACGTTTTCTCACTATTAAAACTAAATTGCAACTGACGTATGCCAAATCACTCCATTTTCCTTTCTCCTTTCATACATTACATTACATACACAATTCACACACACCTCCATCATTACACGCATACTTATTTATCATAATAACCTGAATTCATTAGATACTTCCATCCCATGCATACTTGTTCACTCATCCCAACACATATATGTTTAAAAAGCTATGTAACCAATACCACAATTCCTTCATTCCCTGAATGAAATAAATTTTCATGTTGCTGAAATAAAAATTGTTCTTAATATCAAAGCTGCAAATTTAGGTTCATCTTCAATGAATGTAAAGTGATACAAATTCAAAAATTTTGCATTTTTGAATGAATAATTTATAAACGATGTTATTAATATATTTACAAGATAGATAGTTAGGAATTATCACTTGAAGTTGAGTCTACACACGAATTACTATGTTTTACTCTGTGTAATGGTCTCTGGAATGTAGGAATGGACGAATTTTAATGAGAGTTTTTCGGGGAGGCTTGCTAAATGTTGCATGCACCTCGTGCAAACTTGTCGCATATGGCATGCAAATATGCGATGCAAGGGACTTGAGAAACCAACTCGCAATCCTATAATCTCTGTTTAAAGTCTTGAGTTCACGTGGGTTTACAACAGTTAACTATTTGAGTCTTAGCAGTTTCGTGGCTTGCTTGGTACACAGCGATTGCTGTTCGATCTCATGAATAATGAGAGCTAATGGAAGACAGAGTATGATTGAATAATTAAATATCGCGCTGTTTCATTTATTATTACACGATGTATTTCGCATTCCCTGTCATCGATCTCTTTCTCTTCGTTTATTTATTTATTCGCTCGCGCGGGTGCGAATCCTTTAGTTTCGGGTATGTATAAATTAGTAGCAGCACCCGGAGCTGCAGCAGAAATCACAGAGTGCGGATAAATAAATAGATGGGAGTGTAAAATAACAAAGGCCAGAACGAATTTGCATCCACCAAATAGTACTCTGTAATCTTTAGCTGCCATACTATACCGATTTATTTAAAAACCCCAGGTCGCTTTTATGTCGTTACTATGTATTAACAAAAGTGGACGCTAGTGCATTTGTAATGCCAAAATTCGAAATTTTCACGATTTTCACGATTTCACGAATAATCTTCGAATCTCGTAAATGATCGAGTAGGACTCTGTGAACTTTAATTTTGAAAAAAAGAAATATCAATTTATTTTATAAAATTAAAATTAATTATTATTGTGATATAATATAGATTAATAAATTAACGTTAGTGTTTTACTATCACTTATTATAAACTTTCGAAATTTTCACGAATTTCACGATTTCACGAATAATCTTCGAATCTCGTAAATGATCGAGTAGGACTCAGTGAACTTTAATTTTGAAAAAAAGAAATATCAATTTATTTTATAAAATTAAAATTAATTATTATTGTGATATAATATAGATTAATAAATTAACGTTAGTGTTTTACTATCACTTATTATAAACTTTCGAAATTTTCACGAATTTCACGATTTCACGAATAATCTTCGAATCTCGTAAATGATCGAGTAGGACTCAGTGAACTTTAATTTTGAAAAAAAGAAATATCAATTTATTTTATAAAATAAAAATTAATTATTATAATATAATTTAAATTAATAAATTAACGTTAGTGTTTTATTATACTACCACTTATTATAAACATTCGATAGTATTGATTTTACAATATTATAACATTCTATATAAAATCCTATGAATATTCATTAAAACAGGATTGTATCGTACAAATCCTCAGTTTTGAAATTAAATATCTAAATTCACTGAATCTGGATTAGCAAGATTAAGTAAGGTTAGTGAATAATGAATTAGCGAATAAAGGTTATTCCTAATTTCCACTAAAATTCGATATCGTCAAATTTGCAATATTATAATTCACTGAAATTCTCACAAATAGTTATGAGAATTAGGTTATTTCTATGTATCAATAAATTTATATTATCGTTAGTAGGTAGTATAAATATACTGGTGACTTACATAAAACTTTAATTGGACAGTAGAAAATTATACGTGAATTATAATATACGATGTAGACACGTACAATATCCTTCTTCTCTCTTTCTCTCTCAAACAGGATTCTCGTTGAACTGGACTTCTTCACTCTCTCAATTCTAGCTTTGTACTAATCTAACAGACATCTCTCTCCTTCGTTCTCTCTTTTAGTACATAAAAATACCCACACCATACCATGCTACATTCATTACACGCATATTTCCATAACAACTTTAGTCTAAAGTTGTTCACATTAACATTCTATACATACTTGCCTTGCTCATGCTTCCATATAAACATCACGTATTTTCACATCATGATATATTGTAATCTATGGTAACCAGTACCGTACCATTATAAACCACTAAAGGTCTCACAAATTATTCACGAGTCCCATGAAGCTTCTCACACTACTATAATATACTATATATACTATATATTCCAGGAATAAGGTTGATAAAGTCAAAATATAACGCGCGGTTTTTGAATGAATTAGACAAACAATATATTATAAACGTTCCTCGATATAAATTATACATATACAAACAAATGAATGAATTGGCTTGCTCTGGTTTCACACTTGAATATTTGGATTAATTTTCGTATGCCGAGTAATTGACCTCATGCAGGATACACGACCCTTTCATTTTAGAGGCACGATTTAGGATGAATGATTGGTTAGTATCGAAGTGCAATCATCGATCAGACGTCACACATGAGATAATGGCAACATCTATCTTTCATGGTTCCCATTTAATTTATTGTATCACATATATACTGTATATACCACTATATATATTAACCCTTCGCACTCGAGAGGTGACTCTCAGTCACCGTTTGTTTTAATGCAATAACTTAAATAACGAACGATGATAACTTATTAACACTAGAACTACCAACCCAGTGAAAATAACTAGTCCCAGAATTCTCCTTTTTGCAGTCACTAAACCCATACACCTGCTTTAAGAATAAAATTGGTATCAACTCGTATTAAGAAAGAACCGTAATCAATATATTCACTCGTATTCATCGTATCGCTGAAATTACTATAATCTGTGCACGTTATAGTTAGGTACCCATTAAAGATCGGTAATTTTAGTGTTAAGGACATCGAAATAAAATTATTCTGTTCGTTCGTTTTTCACGCAAATTCGCGATTCTTTAATTTTAGCATATGGAGTATCAATGACTTATAAAAATCTAAGTAGAGCTTCGAATTGCATCTTGACAGCGAAGAAATCTTCGAGTTCAAAGGGTTAAACGTTACTTCGCAAACTCCAATTTTTACATTGATTACTGTAGGAATGCTGGGTAGGCAACAGAATAAGCAATGACGTTAATATAAAAATGATTCATTCTAAATTAAAACTTGTTCTAAGCGCTAATAACTCTCAATAATCTCTATGACAGACTTTAGACCACACACTGCCACTTCCGCATCCTTGCAGTTATTTAAACCTTATTTAAACCATGCACTCAGTCTTCTTTCATATTCATGTTATCCTTCTCAATCGGTGGAACATAATTCATAATATGAATTAATATGACAATAATTCATAAACTTCCACTCGTTTATCGCATTAGGCTCCATCATAAACATCCCTTACATTCGATCCTCTTGCACACAGTCACTTTCGTTCTAATCTCAGACACTCTTGACATTCTTTCAGGCCCGTACTTATTCCTTTCCTACAATACCAACCCTAACTAAAAAACCAACGTCACCGTGAGATTATCACTCATCGAGTAATTTCGACCTCGTCGATACCTCGCTAGCCCACATCTCGCTAAAATTTTCTCCAACGCTCCTCCGAATCGAAACTCCCTCCCAGCCCCTAACTTTACATTACCCTCATGACTCCACATTAGACTTAATCCCACCCCTGCGTACGCCAGATTAACAACGAACACACCAAACCAGTCCCCAAGCACATCGATAGCTCAAGAAAACACACTCTCACCTGTATTTTCCCACAAACACACGTACATGCACAGTCAGCCACTAAACAGGCGTATACTTACGCACGTTGTCCACACAGACATGGATGTTAAAGGCGACGTTCGCTCGTTCGATAACGCAATCACAGGGATATGACAAGGTAGAGCAGAACGGTCGAGAAAAATCATGCTCGTGATGTATTTGCTCGTATAGTCGCGCACGCGACACGAGTTGACGGTTGGCAGCGTATCCACGGATCGCTGCGCTGACGGAAAACGTCACAGGAAATTGGGGTAGTTAGAGAAAAAATATGAACTCGAGTCTCTCTGAAATTAAACTCATCGCTGCGTTTCTCCTGAACCTTGTACCTTGCATAACATTAGGCGATCGACGGGGTTTGTACAGATTTATGGGGACGAAGGTGTCGTTAAGGTGTCATAACGATCAAGGTGTCATCGTCTCGGGATCGTTTCTTGGAAAATTATTCTCTGTCAGCGAGGAACCAGTGCTGATTGTGAGATATATGTACACTCCTGAAGAGAAGGACAGCATACGTGTGCTACATTGAATTTTGAAACAGGCTATAGTCAGACTATTTTTCAAACTCAATTTCAAAATGGTATATCTCGGTAAGGAAAAATCGTACGATGACAAATTACATTTAGTCTTGTAGATGAAGAATGGTACTACATGATATGGTGAAGAAAGATATTGAAATAAAATCATTTTTCTCGACAGCTATTCGAAAATATCGCCAAAATTGAATGTGTCACAGTTTCCATGAGGTGGTAGCTGATTCAGAGTCAGCACTGAAAAATCAATAGAAAGCTATTTTTCATTCGCAATACTCAAAGATAGTTCGCCTGTTTTATATACCTGTAGTATCGTTTTGGAAGCACCGTTCATCTTCAATCGTGATATTACAATACCATTAGTTCAAATTGAAAAATTATTTGAAAATTGAATTTAGCAAATGTGTGCTACCTTTTTGTCAAGGACTGTAAGTACATACATATTTGACAATATCCAGCAGCTCATTATATGAGTAAGAAAATTGTATTAATCATTGTTAATCGGAGTAAAGAAAGAAGGTAAACGATACCTGCCGAACAGCTGTATCGTTATTATAATATGAAGGTATTAACTTACCTTACCTTGCGATATAAGTTCCTGTATCGTGTGCCATAATCAACAGTAAAGTTGGTCAGACATCGTGCTATTTTGTTTAAATGTGGCGAAGAATAACACGCAACTAATATAGGAAAACGTCTGCGAAAATTAATCACGAGTCTGACCCGTGATGTTTACGTTCGACCCTATCTACTAGTCACGTCTCTCACTCGTGATATTCACGTTCGACCCGATTACCTTAGCACGAGTCTCGCACGATACTGTAGTCAAGTGGGTTAAAAAGAACTCCTGTCCCAATTCCTGCTTAATAACATATTCGAGAGCCAAATATCCGGTCGAGGACTTCGTGAACAGATATTTTGGCACGCGTATTTATCGGTACAGTTTCAATATTGTCGATGTCAGACGTTTGGACGAGATTTTAAACGACACTCGTGCCAGTTTCCAACGTTCTCCACGTTTCATATGATATGAAATACGAAGTCGAGATCCTCCACACCAAAATATCCTCCAGAAACACTCTTTTATTCCTGAGACACGCTTTTAAAATATACTCCCGAGACGCGCTTTTATTTCGACTATAATTCCGCTGGAAAAGCAAGTTTCTACATGGTGCTTGAAAATTCCCGCTGCCACTCAAATTTCGCTCTCCATCGATATCGATATCACCTGTCGATAACCTTCATCCTCCTAAACTACTCTCAAACCCGATAGATACCCGAAATAAATACCGTACTAAGTAATACACTCTTCCATATTCCCCGATATATCGTTTGACATTTCCAATTTTCGATTTCAGGAGTGCCTCCATTTTTTAAGGAAAAACGCCGAGCCGTTCTCGACTCTGCACGTGAATATCGCGGAAGCTTGCTTTTCCGGAATCGCTGGAAAGCTGGAACAATCGTTCGTTTTGCTCATTTTCCTCGCCGTTATTTTCAGAATCCTTTTACCCGGGAAAAGGCGAAGGAATTCGCGCAACGCTGGGCGTTCCTCGCCATTCTTGAGTAACGTTCCCTCTCGCAGGAGAGAGAGCAAAGGAATTGGTTTTCTTGTCCATTTCCTCCATCGACACCCACGGTATCCCTGCAGGGAGGGAATGGCTAAGGACTATTCAATTACAGGGCCACGGGTCAATTGACGCTGTCTCGCGAAACGGATGCGACCTCTGGATCGCTAATGGAATAGGTTTCGATCTTCTTCGTAAGAATTCGAGTTAAGATCGCGATACTGCAGCTTTTTGTGTGTCTTTCTGTGCGCAGTGTTCCATGGACGGGGTCGGTCATCGGTCATGGGGATGAACGTGAGGTGGTTCGTGAGAATCCTCGGTTTCGCGATAGTAGCAATTAACGTTGAATACCTCGAATTTTCTGAGGATTTTTAGTATGGAAATTTGGGGATTGGTGTGGTTTCCAATAGAATTGGCTATTGATAAGTTCTCGTTGGGGAATGTTGATTGTTTCATGAGAGAAAGATCGAGGTGAAAATTGAGCGTACACTTGATGAATATAGTGGACGTTGAATTTTCTATTTATTCCTATTAGTTTGTTCATTAATTGGAAATTGATAATTAAAGGTTAAGTCGCATTTAATTAGAAATGTACTTTGAAATGGTGTGAGAATGATGTTAAGGAAATCGTCAATAATGTTTGCAATATTGTGGATTTAATAATATAGATATAGTTTAAGATGTACAGCATTACAAGTATGATGAATTTCAGTGGCTTCGTATTAAATAATTATTTTAACGAGGAGAGACTTATTATACAAATAAATAAAAAATATTTTCATTGGAATCAAACCTCCAATTATTAAAGGGATACCTAAATTAAGAGAGAAAGAAATGAATACAGGAAATAAGATATTTAATAATATCTAAGTAATAAAATATATTATCGAAAAGGTATTTCATTCTCCAATAAACCACAAAAATCGATTGTGAAACTATTCCAGTAGTTACAGTAAAACCACTATATAAATAAATTCACAAATACTCACAATTTTTCTTTTTTTAACTAAAACTACTAATTTATGGAATATTCTCATCTTAAAAATATATTATTGTCATCGATAGATGGAATAAGAAAATCCTCGAAGCTTCAAAACACATCTATAACATTAAGGAACCACCAGAAAACACCAAAAACGACTTAAAACTCGTAATTCATATTATTTTCTTATTTTAAAGATACATTATAGTTGACAACAGATACAATAAAAAAATCTCAAAGCTGTGATATCTATAAAACACACCACCATCATCAAGAAATCACAAGAAAGAACCAAAATTGAAATAAAACTTCTAATTCATAATATTCTCTCATTTTAAAAATACATTATAGTCATCGATAAATAGAATGAAGAGCTTCAAACTTGCGAGGCCTAAGAAACACATCATTGGTATCAAAAAATCACAAGAAACCACTAAAATCGTTCTAAAATTCCTAATTCAAACCAATTCCTCATTTTAAAAATACATTATAGTTGTCGATACATACAATAAAAAAATTTCAAAGCTGCGATGTCTATGAAAGACATCACCATTATTGAAAAACCATAAGAAACCACCTAAAACTCCAAATTTATAATATTTCTCCATTTTTAAAATACATTATAGTCATTGATAGATAGAATAAAGAAGCCTCGAACTACTATGTCTAAGAAACACATCAGCAGCATCAGAAAATCACAAGAAACCACTAAAATGGACGTAAAACTTCTAATTCATACTATTTTCTCATTTCAAAAATCAATTATAGTATTCGATAAATAGAATAAAAAACCTCAAAGCTGCGATGTCTAAGAAACACATCACCATCATCGAGAAACCATAAGAAACTACCTAAAACTCCCCATTCATAATATCTTCTCATTTCAAAAATCAATTATAGTGTTCGATAAATAGAATAAAAGTCCTCAAAGTTACAAGAATCCTCGGTTTCGCGATAGTAGCAATTAACGTTGAATACCTCGAATTTTCTGAGGATTTTTAGTATGGAAATTTGGGGATTGGTGTGGTTTCCAATAGAATTGGCTATTGATAAGTTCTCGTTGGGGAATGTTGATTGTTTCATGAGAGAAAGATCGAGGTGAAAATTGAGCGTACACTTGATGAATATAGTGGACGTTGAATTTTCTATTTATTCCTATTAGTTTGTTCATTAATTGGAAATTGATAATTAAAGGTTAAGTCGCATTTAATTAGAAATGTACTTTGAAATGGTGTGAGAATGATGTTAAGGAAATCGTCAATAATGTTTGCAATATTGTGGATTTAATAATATAGATATAGTTTAAGATGTACAGCATTACAAGTATGATGAATTTCAGTGGCTTCGTATTAAATAATTATTTTAACGAGGAGAGACTTATTATACAAATAAATAAAAAATATTTTCATTGGAATCAAACCTCCAATTATTAAAGGGATACCTAAATTAAGAGAGAAAGAAATGAATACAGGAAATAAGATATTTAATAATATCTAAGTAATAAAATATATTATCGAAAAGGTATTTCATTCTCCAATAAACCACAAAAATCGATTGTGAAACTATTCCAGTAGTTACAGTAAAACCACTATATAAATAAATTCACAAATACTCACAATTTTTCTTTTTTTAACTAAAACTACTAATTTATGGAATATTCTCATCTTAAAAATATATTATTGTCATCGATAGATGGAATAAGAAAATCCTCGAAGCTTCAAAACACATCTATAACATTAAGGAACCACCAGAAAACACCAAAAACGACTTAAAACTCGTAATTCATATTATTTTCTTATTTTAAAGATACATTATAGTTGACAACAGATACAATAAAAAAATCTCAAAGCTGTGATATCTATAAAACACACCACCATCATCAAGAAATCACAAGAAAGAACCAAAATTGAAATAAAACTTCTAATTCATAATATTCTCTCATTTTAAAAATACATTATAGTCATCGATAAATAGAATGAAGAGCTTCAAACTTGCGAGGCCTAAGAAACACATCATTGGTATCAAAAAATCACAAGAAACCACTAAAATCGTTCTAAAATTCCTAATTCAAACCAATTCCTCATTTTAAAAATACATTATAGTTGTCGATACATACAATAAAAAAATTTCAAAGCTGCGATGTCTATGAAAGACATCACCATTATTGAAAAACCATAAGAAACCACCTAAAACTCCAAATTTATAATATTTCTCCATTTTTAAAATACATTATAGTCATTGATAGATAGAATAAAGAAGCCTCGAACTACTATGTCTAAGAAACACATCAGCAGCATCAGAAAATCACAAGAAACCACTAAAATGGACGTAAAACTTCTAATTCATACTATTTTCTCATTTCAAAAATCAATTATAGTATTCGATAAATAGAATAAAAAACCTCAAAGCTGCGATGTCTAAGAAACACATCACCATCATCGAGAAACCATAAGAAACTACCTAAAACTCCCCATTCATAATATCTTCTCATTTCAAAAATCAATTATAGTGTTCGATAAATAGAATAAAAGTCCTCAAAGTTACGATGTCTAAGAAACACATCACCATCATGAAGAAACCATAACAAACTATCTAAAAGTCCCCATTCATAATATTTTCTCATTTCAAAAATCAATTATAGTGTTCGATAAATAGAATAAAAGTCCTCAAAGTTACGATGTCTAAGAAACACATCATCATCATCAAGAAACCTTAAGAAACCACCTAAAACTTCTCATTCATATTTTCTCATTTCAAAAATCAATTATAGTGTTCGATAAATAGAATAAAAGTCCTCAAAGTTACGATGTCTAAGAAACACATCATCATCATCAAAAAACCTTAAGAAACCACCTAAAACTTCTCATTCATATTTTCTCATTTCAAAAATGCATTATAATGTTCGATAAATAGAATACAAAGTCTCAAACCTGCAATGTCTAACTAACACACCACGATCATCCAGAGACCAGCAAAATCAACCAAAAACCATCCAAGAATCGGAAACTGAATTCTGAACTTCCTAGGCAAGCAGGTGAGATTATCTCGTACCCAGGCAGCAACACGAGAAACAAACTGCGCTAGGGAATTGAAAAACCCTGCACATAATCCAGCCCCGTTTCCCTGTCACTGGCACAAAACAGTCGGTCCCGATTGCGTTAAAATTCCTGGCCTGTCGGGCTGGCTCGACACCAACTAGGATATCCTTTTAACCCGTGAACGTGGCGAACAACTGACCGGGTCGAGGGTGGCTTCGAAGGAGAGCTGCTTGTTTCTCCGAGCCCTCTTTTGTTTAACGTATCCACCGTGCGGAATATAAATCGTCGACGTCGATCCTGCGACGGCCACTCGACGCGTGGCCCCTCGGGGGAGAAAAATTCGAGAGCAAGAGGAGAACACCGGTATCGATCAACGGCGATCACTTAGCGTCAATTTCATCTTCGGCTGCCGTTGATTTATCGCGTCGCGGAGTATCGCGAAAATCGTGTCCGTCCCGGTCGCAACATAATACCCCATAAATTCTCCCATGGAGTCCGCGTTGCGTGATCGCCGGTCATCGGGGGCGGTGTCGGGTAATCGATGCTCGGGATTCTCTCGAGGAACCGGAAATCGAAACGAAATCCCACGGTTATTGTCGCGGCTCTCTCAGCCATGTTCATTACCGCGTCAGAAGTTGCGCAAATGTTTAATACGGGGGGGGGGGGGGGGGGGGGGGGGGGGGGGGGGGAATAATATGTTATTATTGGTTGTATTAATTTATTATTAGCGGTTGTTCGTTATTATTGGTGGTATTAATTTATTGCTTGTATGATCACTATCTTGTCATTAGTATTATATAATTGTAATATAATTATATACTTGATAAGCCGTTATTATTATTATTATTATTAGCGTTGGTTTACTGATATCTGCAATTCATTATTGTTATTAGTATTAATTTATTATTATCATTGTCCTGTTATTGGTATTAGTATTACATAATTGTAATATGATGATATACTTGTTAACCTGTTGTTATTATTATTGTCATTAGCGTTGGTTTACTGCTATCACCAGTTCGTTATTATTATTAGTATTAATTTATTACTATTATTATTGTGTTGTTATTGGTATTATAAAATTATATATTGCTATACGCTATAATTTATTATTACAATTATTGATGTATTACAATTATCTTGTTGTTAATATTATATAAATATAATGTTATTTTAAACTTGTTAACCTGTTTTTATTACTGTTATTAGTATTAATTTACTTCTATCGCCAATTAATTGTTATTCTTAGTATTAAATTTATTACTAGTATAATGATGTTGTTAGTATTATAGAACTATATATTCTTATACATGATAATTTATTATTATTATTATTGGTGGTATTAATTTAGTAGTGTTATTATTATGATTACTATCTTGTCATTAGTATTATAGAATTGTAGTATTATTATATACTTTTTAAGCTGTTATTATTATTATTGTTATTAGCGTTGGTTTACTGCTATCTCCAGTTCATTATTGTTATTAGTGTTAATTTATTATTCTTATTATTATTATTGTCTTGTTATTGGTATTATAAAATAATATATTACTATAAACTATAATTTATTATTATAATTATTAATGTATTGTAACTACCTTGTTGTTAATATTATATGAATACAATGTTATTTTAAATTTGTCAACCTGTTATTGTTATTGTTATTGGTATTAATTTACTTTTATCGCAAATTAATTGTTATTCTTATTCTATTAAATTAGAATAATTTCGCAATATTAAATTTATTGCGAGTATTATGATGTGGTTAGTATTATAGAATTATATGTTCTTTTATATGATAATTTATTATTATTGTATATTTTATAATTATCACGTACTATAATTATATATTCATCCATTTTCATCGTAATAATTACGATTCTAGTCACGTTTCGAATTTTTCTCATTTATTTAATAAAATGTACGTAATAATCAAAGTTCATGATACTCGATGAATATGGTGGAAAAGAATAAACTGGCACTTGTTAAATTTAAATAGGAAGGTAAATAAATTCTTCCAGCATTTGAAAATTGTACAATTATGTGTCCGTTCCAGTAATCAAAATTGCGAAGAAAATTTGTCTTCCGTCCATCAAAGGTATACGTAAATCTTTATTCTCACGGATGCTTTGCCACAAGTTTAGCCGCGTTTTCTGTTATGAAGCCGAACGGCGGAACGAGTGTCCGGATAAAGCAATACCCTCTCTCGCCCCCTTATTTCAAAATTCCACGAGTTCCGTTGAAATTCTTCCCCGAATTCCCGAATTTCAGCGTTAACAACTTGCACGAGTTAAAGACCGCAAGTTTTCCTCGCCTTTCCGTTTTTCGCCTTGCGGAGATTAATAAAATGGCACAAGAATGCCTGCGAGACCCTTCAAACTATGCTGCCAGGGTCTTTTTTCAATCTTCAGCAAAGAATTCACGATAAAATAAATTTGCATATCTAACCGTAAAGATTACTCGAGGTATTCGCGAAAGAACGCAGTGTATCGCGGAGAAAGATGTAACTGCAAATGAATTTTCCTTATATTTACTTTCGTGGAAAATCAAATTGTCTTTTACCAATTTTTGCTTAATTATCTTATTTAAACGTTGTATTTCATAGTCTTACTTTTATTATTTACATAATTATTTAATATCAACTTCGTATTTAATTATTCATTTTATTTGAATTTTTTAATCAATTATTAAATTTTTATTTTTCATTTAAGTACTTTATTTCAATTTTTTTATATTACTTTCAGTACAATATTGAACGGAATTATTCATGGCGCGGTTGTATATTAGAAGAAAGTTCATGCAGATATCAGACTTTTAATTTAATATTATTGCTAATTAAATTAAATTGAAAAATTTCATTTAAAATTCAGCAGAGTCGTTCATCGCTAATCACAGAAAGCTAGCAACTTTAATTCCGCTTTTATTTGCCGAAAGTTTATTTTATTTGCGAACACAGCATCATAGCGTGCTGCGTGTTAATTATTTCTCAATTATTAATGAGAATAAATAACCGACAACGAGAAATCGTGAATCGTCGAGCATGTGTGATTTTCCTATATCGATTACTCAAATTTATTGTCTCGTTCATTTAACAATCAGTTCATTTGAAACTGCGATAAATTATGCATTGGGTTTCAAATTTTTCATTTCTATGCGATTTAAATCATCGCGCAATCTTTCACTCTTTTATTTTTTAATAATTCCTCTTTCGTTAATTCTGCAATTAAAGACAGATGATCAAAATTAGGAAAAATCATTAAATCACAGGAACAATTCTTTTTTTTAATAAATGCAGTTACTAAATAATCCATTCATAATAATCGTTCGAAATTAAACTTGTTCGATAATTAACTCGAATAATTAACTTAGTAGGAACATTTTATAAACAAAAATTACTTGAATCCTTGACATAAAAATTAACTCATCTCGATTCCTTTGAGTTTTCAGGAGATGACGAATTTTAATACTTGGAAATAAGATTTCCCCCATTCTGGAGTCAATATTATAAAAATCGATGTATTTTTAAAATTCTCTAATTCCAAGATAAAACACAGCTTGCTGCTACTTTAAAAAATAAAAATTCGTACACTAAGTGCATTAAAAAATATATAACCCACGTATTTGTAAAAAAAAGAAAAAGAACGAATGGAAACAAATTGCATTTATTTGAATACTAATAAAAAAGAATTAACCCTTTGCACTCGACCTTTTTTGCGTTAGAGAACACAGTAATTCGAAAACTTTCTGCTATAAAGTCGACGACATTTTCAAAACGGCAAATAAGAAGTGCAATTAATTGTGAGACGCAGAATTATTTTACCTCGATATTCCACGCATTATTGGGCAATTTTAAATTCGAGATATTATTTAATAATGATGTTTAGAATTTGATTAAATGGTGACTGAGAGTCGCCTCTCGAGTGCAAAGAGTTAATACTCAGAACTCTGTATGAATTGCAATATTTCAAAAATAAAAATATATGACAGAAGTATGTTTACCAATTTTATAAACAGATTAAACAGATTAATTCTTCCTATATCTCTTTGAAAAGTCAGTCAATAAAATTACCAAAATTTAATCTTTTAATTGATTTTAAATCCTGAATTTCGTTATTCGCAAATTATCCATCGCGGATTATGATCAGATCGTGATACAGAAATATTTCCATGTTCCTCGATTGCGAAACCTCGACTGAAACCGACTCGCTGGGGGCAGTGAAACGCGAAGGAATAACGAATCGGGGATCCCCTAGAACGTGGTCGTAATTCCACTAAACCGCGAGTGGAAAAGAGCAATGGCGAGTTCGACTTCCGTATTACCGCGCGAACCTCCATTTCGAGTGGAGGCAACAAAAGGAAACGGGTCCGACATTGGTCGCGAAGCTGGTTAAAAGTCTCAAAGGACGGGTGTTCCTTTCGCAGTCTTTACAGATTGCAAAAGACATTTGTCAAATTCATCCAGCTGATGGAGCGAGCAAACATGGGAAGAGGAGAGAATGGAGGGTGGGACTTTCTGCCGCTGCATTTGAAGTCCGATTCAATTCTTTAGGATCAAAGGCGGTTGGAATGAATTTACGGGACACGAGAATACCTTCCAAGGACGCGCAGCTGGTGCACATTTTTGCAAATATTGTAAAATCGCGCGTGTAAGGGACTCTTTTTTATCGCGTTACCGTTAAATGTAATCAGCGTGTGAAAGCTCGGATAACGGAAATTCTTTTGCAACAGAGAACGGTACTCGATGCAATTGCCTGTTTCCCTGTGTCAGTTAGTTCGACATTTTTACATAATACGTCCTTTGTTTTGTATTTCGCGTTTTAATTGCCCTTCCAACCTACCGTCTGCGCGATGATTTCAGTTTCCTCCCTTTGATACTTCGTGTCGATACTTTGCGTGCCGCAGGTTCGCGGTGCACTCGTATTGCAGGTATCGTATTAATTGGTTGACAAAGACCACGATGTAGAATAATTTTCCGCGACGTTTCTATGATCAATTGTTTAACAAATATTGATAGGACAGCGCAATCGAGTATTTGCGATTCTTCGTAATAACGGTCGAATTGTTATCAAAATTCGCGCAGGCAAGGAAGGGTAAATATTGGGATCTATGTGAAAGTGAAATACATATAGTTTCTACCTTTTCAATGGGGAGAAATAAATTAAAACGAGGAAGAGAGTGCATCGTATGGATGAAACGAAGAAAGAAGATGAATAAAATGAATTGCGTATTAATAGGAGTATGATACAGTATGTTTTAAAATTTGATATAATAAATTACTTTATTGAGACAAATAATGATGTATATTTTACTCTTCGCCTGATTTGTATTCGATGAAAAAATTGGAAATGAAAGATACAGTTAAAATATATTTATTTAAAATATGAAGATTAATTAAATATATATCTTATATTATTTTTGATAATGTAATAGTAATATTAAATAGTATTAGATATTATTAAATAACTGTGTATGTTACATTCTTTACCAATATATATTTATTCAAAATATGAAGATAAATTGAATATATTTTGTATATTATTTTTGATACTGTAATAATAATATTTAGTATTGTTAAATATTATTAAATACCTGTACATATTATATTCTTTATTAAAATAAATTTATTTAAAATATGAAGATAAATTAAATATTTATTTTATATTATCTTTAATATTGTAATAACAATATTAAATAATGTTAAATATCATTAAATAACTGTGTATATTATATTTTTTATTAAATTTTTAATAAAGGTTCTGAAGGCAGTGGAAAGCAAAGTATGAAATATTTTATTTTTAACAAGTAAAGATAAAGGAATATTTTTAAGTTTGAGTGAAATAATGAAATTCTGGGGTATAGCTGAGCGATTAATATAGAAAAATATATTTTATAAAACAATTAAATGTATAAATTGCCAACAAAAGTTCAATGCGAACTCTCTTAATGTGAATTCACTTAATGAGCTAATTCAAACGAAGCGAAAGAAAAGTTTCCTGCTACCTCTAAATCCGAGATGTGACCGTATAAATGAAATCAGCGTTTGCAGGGTCAATTCTCTTGAGATAACAATTACGACGTGTCCCATAGTGAACGTTAAAAGTTCCTAATTAAATGATGGCGTAGCTATCGTTCGTTATTCCCGTTTCAATAGACTGCAAGCGGCCACGTTGAATATTTATATCCCGATCGCTAATTAACATTTTAAGTTTGTAACCTGCAAACAACGGCGAAGTTCAATTATCTCGATGGTGTTTCACGGCGATTTCTCGTTCATAATAAATTTTCGAACAAAAACACTCTCGTTCGCGAATTTATCAATTCATCACACTCCGCTGCGCGTTTTCAAAGTTTCATCTAAATTATCTGCAAAATATGTACTATGAAAATATATAGCATTAGCAGGATACGTTAAATCATTAGAAACCTTTGGACATAGAAAATTCGCAAATCGAATTTAATTTCTTGAGCGAGAAAATTATATATAGGAAAAGAAAATTATTTTTCATTTTTTAAAGGAAATTTTTTTAAAGGAAATTATATATATTTGACAGCATTGAGAGATATAAGAATTTTTGTTAACAATCATATTTACTATAATTTTCGAAATTATGCTTGAATTTGTGAAAAATATATTATATTATTATCCCTCGGGAATTTCACTGTTTATTTTTTGAGATTTGGATATAGTTTTCATAATGAAAGAGAATCGAATTTTTCCTAAAAAAATATAATTAGAATAATCATTTCATTGATTGACAAATTTTTAATAAATTATTACACGATTCTATAAATTTTAGCACTTAATTATTTATATTCTACAATTATTAACGAGTATCGAATATATCATCCGAATATATTATTTCCTCCATTTTGAAACAAGATTTTCATTCGGAAATCGGAACAAATACTACGAAATATATGCAAGGCATTTTCATTCACCCACGAATGGATGCCATAGAGAAATAAGTACCCGATATAATCCGTAATAAAGTCCAGGAATTGCAAAATTATTCAGGAGAACCAGGACGACCCGGTGAGAATGACAGAACTTTCTGCAGAAAATCTGCAAAATTCTGTACACGAATCCCGTTAAGACTGTCTGCCACCGTCGGTATTAACGCTAATATTAATACCGTTAATATTCCAATTAATGTTAATACTATTTTCCGGAGCTTCGAACAAGTTTCTACTTTCATCTCGTTTAGAATCGCTGGATGTTACTGCGGAGTTACCCCGGCATGCTGCGATACCCTGCACCCAGTCGCGATATTCGAAACGAAGATGAACTACGTCACCGTGTGAAGTACGGTAATCCAGTTGTCAGTACGTCCTATCTTTCCCTTTACGCGTTCGCATTCACGCATATTCCGTTGTTACTTCGAACAATGGCATCAAACGACGACTGAAACTTGAAGATGATGCACACTGTAGGCCTCCGTGCGCCACTTTGCGACCTCTGTGCACCTTGTTCATCCAACGTCGTTGTTGTTGCAAGCGAGCAATGGCATTGTACTTGCATGTAACGTGTTTCGTTGCGCGAACTTCGCTTCGATGCTTATTAGTTTAACACGTGTGTCGTGTTGCCTGGCTGAAGAATGGAGCGAAGCTTCAGAACCGGATGGGGAATTTATAGGTGTTTTCGTGTTTGACAACGTGAAGTTGCTTATGGAGGTATGATCGATGATGTGAAATATTAACCACCGAGAAATGGATGTTGGACCGATTTGACTTATGTCAGAATTTTGTTTATGTGTATCGGAGTCTTAACCTTAGATTGGTGACGTATATGCGTCATGTTGACTTTCAGGATTACAAGAGGATGTACGTCAAATTGACTCCAATGAGGACAATAGTAGTGACTTGACATCAAATTGACTTCAATGACTGCAATAGTAGTGATTTGACATCAAATTTACTCCAATGACAACAATAATAGTGACTTGATATCAAATTGACTCCAGTGAGTACAATAGTAGTGACTTGACATCAAATTGACTCCAGTGAGTACAATAGTAGTGACTTGACATCAAATTGACTCCAATGAGTACAAAATCAGTGACTTGACATCAAATTGACTGCAATGACAGCAATAGTAGTGGCTTGACATCAAATTGACTGCAATGACAGCAATAGTAGTGGCTTGACATCAAATTGACTCCAATGTCAACAATAGTAGTGATTTCACATCAAATTGACTCCAATGACTGCAATAGTAGTGACTTGTCATCAAAATGACTCCCTGTGAATAGTGGTGACTTGAAGTCAAATATTGACTCCTAGGATTCCAAGGGAATGTACGTCAAATTGACTCCAATGAGTACAATAGTAATTACATGATATCAAATTGACTCCAATGACTACAATAATAATGGCTTGACATCAAATTGACTCCCTGTAAATAGTGGTGAGTTAAAATCAAATAACAAATAATGGCGTCGTAATACAAGTAGAATATACCTCCATCTAAGGATACGTCAAATTGATGTTATATCACCACTAACGATACAGAGTCAATTCAACTTCAAATCACCACTCTTAATATAGAGTCAATTTGACTTTAAGTCATCTCTATTAATAGGTAGTCAATTTGACTTCAAATCATTTCTACTAATACCTAGTCAACTTGACTTCAAAATTACCTCAATTGATACAGAGTCAATTTAACGTCACGTTACCATTAATGCTATGAAATTAGCAGTTACCACTTGAAGATTAATAGAACACACTGCACAACTACTGCAAACTTTTGTACTCGATACTATTCAACTTGACTTCAAAATTACCTCAATTTAACGTCACGTTACCATTAATGCTATGAAATTAGTAGTTACCACTTGAAGATTAATAGAACACACTGCACAACTACTGCAAACTTTTGTACTCGATACTACTTATGCACACATATATTACCGTAGAAGTTAGAAAATTGGTAGATTCCTGATTCTCGGATTGAAGAACCCAAAACTGCAATCGATATAGAAACAACGCCACGAGGATATCACGCATCATCGATTAGTCTCTGGAACCACCCTCCGTAATTGACAAATAGAGAGGAATAAAAGGTGACCAAGGGAAAAGGATTTCACGACGCGTTGGATGGTCCGAAAGATGGTCACGGAGTGCAGAGAAATTTAAGCGGAACTTGGCGTCGGTATTTGAACTGGTCGGGTAAAGTGCGACACCTGCGGTTTTCGTAAGTCAGCAATCAGGACAGAAGGAAGAACCGAGGGGAAACTGCGAAGGAGAAAGCGACCGGACGTGGAAGCCGGAGCGAGAGGAAGTCGGAATGAATGCCACCTCTTTGGGCACTAACCTGTAGTACTAACTAACGAACTTTCACGGTCCAACGCCCACTAGCAGAGTAATTAGCCTGGCTAACGAGCGATCGTTATGCGAAACCGCGGTGCCGCGGAAAAGTCAACGATCCACGCCTTACAATGATCGACGAAGATCCATTGTTCCTGATACAATAACGTCCTTGTGAATTGGCACTGCTCGGCCTCCATCGGCCCGATCCGGCTGAAATATTGCACCTCCTGCCTGACCGGTAAGTAACTAACGAATCCTCCAGAGGGTCTGATTGCGGCCAACCATCGATGTCGACGATGGAAATACTTTTGTCGTTCTTAAGAGAAACTCGTTCCTACAAATAGCCGATTTTAGCTACGATAGGGAGCAATTTCTTTCAGCCGTTTTGCTCCAAGCTTCGTTCCTCACCCGGTCACGGGTTAGAGCCTTTGTTCGAGACGTTCGAGAAAATGTCGTAGCAATGGCGCCTGGTGGTAATCGGAAATTTGAAAGATTTATGGATGGGAATTGATAGCGATTTTAACGTTCATGTTATTGCAGGTTTGCGGTGACACGGATTAACGACTTTCCATCGTTTTTAGGTTATGGTTTGCGTGATGTAATTGGTGTAATTCCGATCGTAGAGAATGTATTTCATTTTTTAATAGCGCGAGGAAATGCTGACCATCGTGATTATTATTTTTGAAATTCTTATGGTATACATAATAATATATTATATATTTCATTATGTATAATTTCTATTGACATGCAAGGAAAGGATAATGACGACAATTGTTTATCGTTTTTGGAAATCCGCATTCTGAATTAAATAATATCTTTGACACGTCAAAATAATAGATACGATTGTGCTTAACTTGTTTAAGAAACAAAAAAATAAAAATGGGAATGACAAATTAAATTAATGATTTTTTTGAGATCAGTACTTTTTGACTTAAAATTCTTATGGCATACCTAATAATATATTATATGCTTCATTACGTATAATTTCTATTGATTTGTAAGGAAAGGATAATGATGACAATTGTTTATCGCCTTTGGAAATCTGCATCCTAAATTAAATAACACCTTTGACATGTCAAAGTAATATATACGATTTTGCTTAACTTGTTTAAAAGAAAAAAAGAAAAAAAGAAAAATAGGAATAAAAAATTAAATGAATGATTTTCTTTTTAAGATCAGTATTTTTGACTTAATTCTGCTGACTAAATAAATGTCGAAAAATGATCGTAACACACAATCGTTGAAAGTTATTTACAATTAAACCGAAAATTTTTAATGCTTCTTTAGAGAAACTATTTTGATTAAGGATCGAGAATTATTCGATGCTTTTAAGTTTGTTTCAGTCGAAACGGCACACTTTCAGTTAAGAATCGTTCTATTTACATTTCTCCAAGGTAGAAATGGAGAAATTATGTAGAAAAATAAAGCCCCACTTTAGCCTCTACTTTATTCGACTTTTAATCTGTGGTAACGACAGCAAACTCTCGTAAAACGTTTCAACCCCGTCGATATAATTGAGGTAGTTTTCCCGGTGATAAAGTATATTCGTCCAAATAAGAGTTGGCTGTAAGATTAGTTGGTAATTCGGGTAATAAGGACGCGTAACAGGTGTATTATACAGCGCAATAGCACGTTTCAATAATTACACTGCCATAATCAAACCTAGTGCTGTGAATAATTCATTTATTTACGTTTCCTCACCGCTAGACGGGAACACTCGGTCGTCTTGGCTCGAAACTAAGCGAAACTTTCAAATTGAAACTGTAGACCGGCATTCAGGAATACAATAACTATTTCCGCTTACGTATTCTTACGCCTATAAACTCTGCTACTCGCGAAGGATACGCATTATGACAAATTTACACCCTCTTACTCTTGCACTTTGAATTCGTTCATGCACCTAATAATGGCCAAACGTTTCAGACCTTAATGAAAAATTGCAGAAAATACCTGACACAGTTAATTCCCAAAAAGGGTATAAAAAATCAAAATTTCCTTAAAAATTTGTACATCGATGGGAAAATAGAGCAATTACACGCGTGATTTTTAATTTCTTCAATTATTGTAAGCTTCAGTGCCAAAGCTAATTACATGACATCTAAAATAAATTTGTAATTTTGTTTCGCGAAGTTAGTCAATTTGGAAAATGAATTGTTCATATGCACGTGTAAATGTTTCATGTACTACATAATATGAATATGTAGAATTATACAAAGTGAAAATTACGAATTCGAGAATTCGTAGAATTCGTGATCTTCGACTTCTCGTACATAACCTCACTTCTTAAACTTTCGTAAGTTTCAGTGCTAAAGTACACGATACTTGCTTAACTATTTTGAATTCTGAAATGAATTTCCAATTTTGTTTCATGAAGTTATTCAATTTGGAAAATGAGTGAAATCGCGAATTCGAGAATTCGTGTAATCGTGATCTTCGGCTTCTCGTACCCCATAAATTACACGAATTTTATTATACGAGACTGTTGCACTGCCCCAATAAGCGTAACCGGAAAATTCGGCTATTTTCTTCTGCTCTTTAAATCGGGTAGTAGAACAGTCCTCCTTCAAACATTCCCGAAAGCTATTTACAATTATGCATCTTTCAACGTACGTCGATACTGAGCCGCAACGCCGGCCATTACTTGGGAAAGAACTTCCGCGAACAGCGTAATGCATACATAAAATAGCAATGCTCGACAAAAGTCCGCTGATTTAAATTCATTTGTTACCATGTGAATGTTCGGGTCTATTCAATTTTCACATGCCACTTACGATAAAAGCGCCGATAAAAGCTTCCTGTATATTTCAATAAACTGGTTTAAGCCTGGAATCC
The DNA here is from genome assembly GCF_001483705.2 of Eufriesea mexicana. NCBI lineage: Eukaryota > Metazoa > Arthropoda > Insecta > Hymenoptera > Apidae > Eufriesea > Eufriesea mexicana. The sequence goes on from NW_016912293.1 coordinate 144,359, forward strand.
TGATTAATTCTTTTTTTCCTCGGCTGGCGCGCACGTTGCCTCGATTAGGATTTAGCGGATTCGAGCCCAGATACCCGTTAGATCCCCGGAATCGTTGTTTCATACATGGCACGGCTTAATGCAGAAATAACGACTCTTTATCAGGCACATAAGCATCGCCTATTCGCACTGGGCGAGTAAAAAAGAGGCAAAGAAGTGCGACCACTGTAATTGCGGCCTTTCTTCTTGCTACCTATCAAGTAGGTATCAAACAGCAGGTTCTTGCGTTTATGAAAAAGTTAATTTCATTTTTCTAGGTAGATTCGATTAGAGATTTATCGCGGTGCGCTTTCACTGTGCCTTTCAGTAGCGAGGGTAACAATGGCGCTGTGTTCTTAGCTACGCACGATAAAATTATTTTTAAGAAGAGAAAATTACGACAATGTAATATTGAAAGTGCTTGTGGGAAAAGAATTCCTAATTCCTGTGATAAATGCAATTCCTTTTGCTACAAAGGTTAGAAAGTGTTAAATTTAAACGAGATTTAAAAGAAATTATTTATGTGGATATCGAAGGCTTGGACAGAATGTCTAAAAGTAATAAATAACCATAAAATAACTAGAATTATAAATAACTAAACAAGATTGAATATTCAAAGTGTTAAAATTTTCGGAAAATAATACTTCCTATCCTTCCAAACTTTTTTGAAACAGTTCAATTACTATTGTATTGAATATTCAAAGTGTTAAAATTTTCGAAAAATAATATTTCCTATCTCTTCAAATTTTCCTGGAACAATTCAATTATTATAGTATTTCATTTATTAATAAATATGCAAGATAAATATATTCCTTTTATACATACATGTGTTTTTAGGATAATACTATTACTTTAATTTCCTCGATTTAGGTTAGGAAGAGGTTAGGGAGACTATATAACTGTCAAGATATACTAATTTATCCTCAAAATGTTGTCAGTATACGTAACAAATTCATATTGTACACCTTCTATTACAGAATCAATGATATTCATTACGATTTACCCAGTTAAAAATTCGATTATAATTATTATATACTCCGATACGATTTACTTTTTACTTGGCTCCTTATTTCGATTCATTGATTCTTCTTCCAGAATCATTCCCAACTATATTAGATTACCCTATAATATATTCGCATATCACGTTGCATGTAAATGCATTAGCAACGTCTTATACCTTGCTCCTTCCGAAATCGCGATATAGGTTATGCGGAACAGCGCGATACAATATGGCCGCCAATAACTCCAAGATGGCCGACGGCGCGATAAAGCGTAACTGCTTGCACGACTAGCGAATTCCGACGAGAATATTCCTCGGCTATCCCCGTAGCAAGGATGAAACAAAATTTGCTGCAACTCCATCGAGATACCGCGGGAAGTACTTTCGTCGCGATTCAGATAGGTTGAAGGATCTCGTTTGCTTTTTGTTCGCTTAACAGCCGTATACATTACGCCGGCGTACAAAAGAGAAATTCCAGCATGTCGCGGGCTGGGTGATAGGAAGCTGTCGGCGAAAAGAAGCGGACAGCTTAATCGTACGGTAAGAATCGGGGAAAATGAGAATGGAGCTGCGACGAATCGAGCTGGCTAGCTAAAGGCAGAGCGTTTGCCCGTGATACGCGATTTCCGCGCCACTTGTGCCTTTCTTGCACCAGGGGTTCGATTTACACGGGCGCCTCACGCGATTTCCGCATTTGTCAAATGCTAACCCCCCTGCGCCGCGGCTAACCCTGTTTCCAATCCATCCATTGTCATCTTAATAAGAGAAACAATATATATCCGTGACCAGCAACGGCCAACGAAGGGTGACACGATACCTGCCTTTCCAGATATTGAGTCAAACAGGGGACACGGGTATGCTTTCAAAGGGAGATTTCCTTAACGAACGGTATTAATTCTCCTTATCGGGATTATTTATAGAAAAAGTTCGGTATCACAGGGTTCGCCAGGCATTTTAGATTATTCGAGGGTTCAGGGTAGGTACCGTCTAGGAAGTATCTAGTTAGCTTTTTCATCGTGCATAGTATCTAAGCATCGTGGAGTTTACGTTATTTTTTGGTCTACCGATTGTTCGCACAGGAAAAATTCCACTTTCCCCGACTTAGCTCCTTTCTGTCAATATAATGTCGGGAATAAAGCTTAATGGGGAGAGGTGAGTGTGCACGAGAGCATGAATTTCAGAGTTGGTGTATGCTCGAAGACTTTGTAATGCGTGGTAGAGATAAGCGTAATGGCACGACGCAGTAGCAGAATTTGCAACAAAATTCGGAAACGGAACGTGAACGAAATAAACGGTGCAAAATAAATTGTTTTGCGAATTAATCCGTTAAGGACCAAGAACGAACTGCAAATTAAATTGTTTATTTCCTTTAGTAATTATAATAAATTTTTATCTCATACTCCTAATTTAAATGGAATGAAAAATTGTTAACGGCGTGATCGCAAAATTGCGAAAGCGTTTACGAAAAGGAATTGAATAAATAATATTTTTCGTGAAATTTAATTGTTTTATGAAGTAATCCATTAAGGACCAAGAACGAAACGCAAATTAAATTGTTTATTTCCTTTAGTAATTGTAATAAATTTTTGTAGCATGCTTCTAATTTGAATGGAATGAAAAATTGTTAACAGCGTAATCGCAAAATTGTGAAAGCGTTTACGAAAAGGAATTGAATAAATATTTTTCGTCAAATTTAATTGTTTTATAAATTAATCCATTAAGGACCAAGAACGAACTGCAAACTAAATTGTTTACTTCCTTTAGTAATTATAATAAATTTTTGTAGCATGCTTCTAATTTAAATGGAATGAAAAATTGTTAACAGCGTAATCGCAAAATTGCGAAAGCGTTTACGAAATGGAATTTAATAAATAATATTTTTCGTGAAATTTATGTCTTCGTTGTAGCTATAAATCATAGAAATCTCTTTTAGAGAAATTCTATTTATAAAATCATGGAAGCTAATTAAAATTTCTTAGACGATGGAAATAAAGCAGGAGATTGTCTCAAAGGAAGATGAATAAAGAAGAACATTTAAAAGGACAAAGAGGAACGAGACATCTGAATACTCGTAATAAATAATGAATCGCGTTTAATTATAGCCAAGTAATTCACCAGCCACTAGTTATTCCTCATTTATCCCTGTGCATTAATCAAACCGCGGAGAAATTATTAATTCGGCTTTCGCAATGTTACATCCCCTTCAAGTGGATCCTTTCGCAGCGAAAATTCCATTCCTCTTTAATACCCGATCCCTTTCGATTTTCCAAAATCGGCGAAAGTTGCACTCGTGCCGAGACGAATTTCGCGCGTTACTCAGAGCTTACCGGACTAACCGGTGTCTGAGTCGTCGTTAAATGATTAACAATGTGCTCGTGGCGCAGCATTAGCCTGCTTTCTTTAACGAAACACCAAGTTTCTGCGACGGATATTGATTTACGACGGGACTATAATTCGCAGGCAGCCACGTCGAAATATCGACCTGCTGCTCGTGAAAGTTTGCTCGCGGTTTGCTCCGCTCCCTTTCTGGGTTATGACACATCCGGTACAATTGGCCATCGCGGTGATCGGCTAATTAATAACCGACTCGAAACCAATTAATTTCATTGCACTCGAGGCTTCTTATTTCCAACTGGCAATTATTGTAAAACACTCTTGCGAAAATTCTGTCATACGTTTCCTATACTACCCTGTACAGGTAGTGTGCTTCCTTGCTTCCCCGCAGCCATTGAGATATTCAGTGAGGTGTCTCTCACTTCCGGTACACGTATTTCTTCGAGTCATTGCGACTTGATGAATCAGAGAATGATATTTTAGTAAAATTTTAATATCCTGTGTATAATTAATACCTAAAGACCGTTGATGGTATAGTATTTGTGGAATATGGAAATGTAATCTTCGTTTAAGCAGGATTAAATCTAAGAGGACCAAATCTGAAATATCTTGAACACGTGGAACGACTAATGGAATTATTATTTTATAATTATTATTCTTTTAATATGCATCTATGTAGGTGATAAATGATAATAAAATCAAATTGATTAAATTTGTACAACCAGAAAGTTATTAAATATATAGGGTGTTTTATAGGATTAGGATCAGTCACAAGGGTGAAATAGTAAAAATTAGAAGATTTTATTAAGCCGAAAATTTTTACTTTAAACATATAAATATTCCTAATATTTTAAAATCATATTTATTTCCATAAATATATTAGAATATCCATCAAGATTAATTTATTAATATACGTAGCAACAGATGTATTATTTTATTCTGTACATAAAACATTATCGAGATACTTATTGTTAGATCGAAGATTAATCATTTTAAAAGAAATTACAGGAGATATTTTAACCATCAGTAGAGTTATCTAAGTTTCTATTCGAATAGAACCAAATATTAATTTTACCCGGAACAGTAGTTGTGAAAATAATAAATTTGGAACACTGTGGCTACATCGACAGCTTTGATAAGAGGAAAATAATTCTGGGGAACAGGTGACTGACAGGTTACCAGACAAATTAGACGTCTCTATCGGTAACGAGGAGGCGTACGTGATAAATTAGTAGACAGGAAGTGTGTTAAGAGATAGTAAACTGAAGTTACTCGTGACTCGACGCGATATTATCGATTGAACGGTGAAAAATATAAAGTGTAAACTGATTCGATGCAGTGATTCGAAGGCTATGAGCTGATTTGAAAAACTGCCCCGGGTGTGCCGACTCCTCGAGAACGCACACGCCCGATGATATATGACTTTCGCATTTGGCGAAAAAGTTTCAAGCTGCCTCGATAAAACAAGCCCGCGCCCGGCGCGATGTAACGCGCGGTTTATTAGACGCAAAGTCCGTAAATCATCTTACGGGTTATTAATTACGATACCGGCGTCCGTTATTTTACAAGCGGAAAATTAGCTTGCAGTATTACGCGGTTGCAGCATCACTCTGCGCCAAGATTCCTAATACGATTACGTAGCTCGGGACCCTGTAGCTGAAGTCACGTATAAATGATTGGCTACGAGACAAGGAATTTCTTCTTTCCATTTAATACAACGTTCGTCTATCCGGTTTTCCGTTCTACTTTCTCCTCTCTGTCGTCGCAGTTTGTAGCCACGTATGCGGAATCATTTTGGCAACTCGGAAGGGTAGAGGTGAAATAAACGTGACTTTTCTTCGACCTGGTGGAATACGAAACCTCTTAGGAATACGTGATTCTTTACATAGTGTACATCTTTTTAGGTATATTGAAAAATTGAAGGAAAAATTGGGGTTGCAACTGGGGTGGTTTTTTCAGAAATTAAAAATTTAAAACTTTCTTTACATTTATTTAAGAAATTTCTTATATGTTTAACTGTACTTTTATTTATTTTTGAAATTAGAAGCTGCGTGGGGTTAATTTGATTGGGGTGAGTTGGTGTAAAATAAACACATCTTTTTCTATGCAGTGGAAAGAAGATAAGTAATATTTATAATATGTCCTACGTCATTTTTATTCATCCTTGATGAATGAAACAAATTATTTTGGCCAGTAGGAAAAATAAATATAATAAATGTATTTAAAGGATATAAGAAATAATTAATGGGTAGTTTGTATATATATATATACTTATTGAATATTGCATAATATATTTGAGAAGTTCGTCTTGCTATTAGAATTATTCTTAATTACTGTTTATTATAGTTTTCTTATAGTATTATTATACTATGTTTTATTCCTATTAAATAATTTTTATAGTATATAGTATATAGTATAATATAATAATAGTAATATATTGTATACAGTATAATAATATAGTATTATTAGAAATATTTTTAATCAATATTATATATCTTTTTACCCATTAATATTCCTAATTAATTGAATTATTTATTTCTATATTTATTTTGAATGCATTAATTTTTTAATAGAAGACAACATAGCTGTGAATAGAATTGGACAACAATATCTTACACCATTTTCCACTAGTGACACACAAAATATATTTAAGTAAAATTATTTAAATAATAAACCCAAGAAATAAGAAACTATTTGAATTGATAAGTCGATTCCCACTTTACAGAAGTTTCTTCTTTCTCACTCACTGTTAATAGCAATTAAATTTCGGTGTTCATTCTTTGATAATTCTCAGACAACTGTTTCATACTGGCACATTCTTCTAAACATTTTTTGAAACATCATTCACGCACATGTTATATTTATATCATAGATTGCACAATTATATACAAGTGAGTTTCTCTCATTCAACCTCACTCACAATAGCAAATATTAAAGGAATTTTAAGCTGAAGAATTTTCAATGAATAATTTTCTCGATCCTTTCACAACTTCGTTTCATACCTTCTAGCATAGAATAATAACTAAAATGAATTTGTCGAATAAAATATTTTGTTCCATTAAAACGAGTGCTATTTTATTGTTTCAGAGGAATACGTAATTCTCGTTAAGCCCACCAATATCCTCCTCTACCACTCTTTTTGTAATTACTGATCTGTATCACTTTCTAAAACTAACCTCACTTGACTCGCGTTATATTAACTTAATTACACATTACCAAGTTCATTCGTTATGCACGCCTCTTCGTACTTACTTCATCCCCGTTTAAATTAATGCCATCATTTTTATTCGCCATCGTTTGGAAACTAATGGGAAAATAAATTCTGAAAACAAACTCTGTCATAGTAACAGTGGTACCCACGTGATGAAATTTTTTCATTATTAATAACTATTAATATTTCATTACGAATTAATTAAGTCCGCAGGAGATAACGAGCTCGCCAAACTAATTATACATTTTAATGTATTAATGAGATTATATTTCTTGGCGATACATTGCTCAGTTTTCGTAATTACAAATGGTATCGTAATCGTGGCTATTTGATACGTAGCAATCGCATGCTCAACAGCTCCAAATTTACTTGCGTACAAGTACGATAGCATTTCGGGGTTGCCCTTATCCTACCACGTCGTGCTAAGTTACTCCCGAAATTGAAATTTCTTAGAGATACGCGAAGAATTTCGCGAAATTGTTCACAAAATTCGCGATATTCTCTATTTATTTACATGCTTCAAATTTTCAAACAACAGCCTAGCTTTGGTCACTTGTTGACCACCATGACAGTCAACGAGTTAACAGGGAATGAAAAAGATTGTAACGAAATCAAAATCGTGTGAATACACGATGATTGAGTGTCGAGTACGTAAACTTCGCAATTCAATCGAGAATTCCGATCTCATCTTCGATTCTTCCGCATCTACTTTGGAGTTTCACCGAAGAGAGCATCGGGTCTCCGCAGCGCGAGGAACAAGTGTTAAGCCCCGGCCCGCGACAGACCTGAGGATCGATCGTGGCAGAAGAAACATTATTTTAGCATCATCGTTGATATAACGTCATTTTGATGAGCATGTAATGGGTATACCCTCGCTTTGTAGCCCGAGGAATTTCTCAATGTCCAATAGTCGCAGGCCTTATGAAACGCGTCGTACAACGGGCCGTACACGAATATTCGCTGGCAGTGCGCTTTACGACAGGCAATCTTTACATGCACGGTGAACGGGGGCGTTAAACACGGGCCTGGGGCCGTCGTAGTCCCGGACGTTAATTTGATGAGACGTTACGTCCGATATATTAATTCCCGACACGGCAATATACGTGTACGTGGATGTAGACCCGTTCTTAACGCGGGACAAGGAACGGAGTGGCAGTTCAGAAAACGGTGGCAGGCTTACCATAGTCTAAACTAATCCAAACATTCCTTACGCGGCTTACGGCATTCGGGCTGCGGGTGGTGGTTCTGCTCGCAATTGTGATAACATCTTGTTGGTACAGTCGCCTGCTGGGCCCCTCCCGCTTGATACCGGAATTCTGTTTCTACGTGGCAGTTTGCCTGGCATAACGAGCCATCCTGAAGGAAGCTCAGCCAGCGTCGAACATCGTGTCGTTACCCACATATGCCCATACACCTGCTGCCGTATGTGGGCCGTGCATGTAATCACGCGCTGCGAACTGGATACGGTTAGACCTCTTAATAACGTGCTACCTATGTAGAAGCGTACGTGTCGGGACGATGTATGCCTCTTTCGCGAGACACGCGCCAACTCCCTGGATCATGATACCATATCGATCCCCTGTGATACAGAGAAGGGCAAAGATAGGGAAGAAATGTGAGAGAACGCGTGCATTTCGGACATATTACGAAGCCAAGCTTATTTCGCACAAGTTTTGACACCGTGTACCTGCCAGTGACACCCATCGCGGATCAGAGGCGTCGGAAGTTTGCAAAAGACGAACCAAACTATGTTCAGAAGCGAACTGAACCGAACTATGAAAATACGAATGGTTCCAGAGAGACCCATCGGTAGGAATAATTCTGTGACAGAGATCTGATGCCTGTACCTCCTTGAATCTTCGCGATGAGTGGAACAGCAGTGGACTTCTCTAGCACGCGATTATAGCGTTACAGGGTTCGACCCAGCAGGTGTACAGGTGTATGATTGCTGGCTCGATGTTGATTTATCCGTCTCTCTGTGTCTGAAAGTGTGTTAAGCTGGAGGTACTGGTAGAAACGTTAAAGGGAGACGAAACGTCGTGAGGGTTGTTTTTAGCTCGATGAAATGATCGGATGAGTACCTAGAGATTGGTCGAAAATGGCGTCAAGGTGAACGGGAGTGCGGGATGTAAATTTTGAGATATGGCGCTGGTTCACACGCTATTGGATGTGATCATTATTTTCCTGAGTCAAGGGAACTCGTGTCGTGCGACGACATCACGGAAGTCCATGTTCCATCGGGATCCTGCAGGAATATTGAGAAATATCGTGATTTTATGTGTCGAAAGATGTGAGTATTCTATGTACCAGATTTGCAACTTGCTGTCAGAGGTTGCAAAGGAACATTCGTTCATGGAAGGGTTTTCAAAAATGAGAGAAGCTTTGAAGAATTAGGTACATTTCCTTTTATTTGTCTTCAGTGCCTACGTTTGTCTACGTTTGTCTTCATTGGTATTTAAATGGTACAGTAGTTCGAGACCAGATTCGAGTGAAATAAATGATCTTTGTCTTTAACGTACGAGTTATTGCAATTTCCTTTCATTCGCTCGTCCAACCTGCTTAATTGTTCCACTTCCATAATTGTCGCACATGCTATACTTCCCCTGCTTTGCGGGATTCTATTATCACGCGACACCTTTCCCTGCTGTTTGATTCAACAATGGCGCCAACCTTTTCACGTTTCATCAACTTCTCCCCTCGGCTAGCGTGGAGACGGAAAGAATATTTATCATTTATGATCCACATCGATTGTTTCTTTCTCCCGTACCTTTAAACGAATTTTAGTATTGTTTTCAATTCTACGGAAAATTTTTATATACTCTGAACCAACTGAAACAGGACCTTATGTTTCCACGATGCAAGCACTCGAAAATACCGCTATAAAAATTTTGTTTGGAAAGTTTTGGTTTCGATATCTACATATATAATATACGAAATACACGTATTTCATCTACGGGAAGAGATAGGAAAAATTGGGGAAATTCATGAATCTCGACGGAATCGGAAAAGATTGGCGAAACAGGCGGAAGTGATAAAAAAAAATGGTCTTATTTTCGGCGAACGAGGGGCATAAGAAACACTCGAGCCGGAAGAGAGACGAGAGACGAGACGCAGATATTGTGAAGAGCTTCGGGTTCTGTACGCGCTTGGTGCCGTAAACTCTGTTGAACTCTCGTGCTTTCTGCGATGTGGAGAACCAGCTGAGTAGAGGGCACGAGTGTGTTGTACATGCCGAAGACGCATTAATATTAATGTACCGGGATTTACTGCGACACGGGCTGCTCGAGCCTCATGGGTAGGATGTATGTTTACAAATACGTTTCTCAATGTAGCCCCGCCCGACGGTTTGCCTCCACCCCGCTGTTCCACAGTCCAAGCGCGTTCTTCCTTACCGGAAGTAGCAAGTAACGCTGGCAAACTTGGACTCCCTGCATCTTGCAGGGAGTTCCCTAAGGGGACTTCCGGCGCGGTGTTCTCGCCGCAGAAATGGTTACGCTAAAGTGTGTCAAGGCATATCTTACCTTTTCTCCTCGAAGTACGTTCAGTCTGAAAATCGAGGGAGTACTGTTCCCCGTTGAGAAGCGTACCAGCATGTCCTTACATTCCCTGGATTCCTCGTCACATACGAAGCCGGCGAAGCGTTCTTCGTCTTCCAACGAACGGCGACAGTCTACTCGAATAATGTGTCCCGGGATGTTTCAATTCCTTATGAACGAACGTTTTAGGTGGCTCCTTTTCGGAGGGTCACCGCAGCAGAGGGTATAGATTAAATTGGTACTCCGGGATTCTCCTTTCCGGTGAAATCTCTTTATTTTCAGTCTATTATTCCTAGACCCTGGACGAAATTCGGACGCCATGGATAAATCGTTCTGACTGAAATTACGTCGAGGAGAATTAATGAGATATGACGCGCAGAATTGAAAGATGGTATTATTTTGTCGAGGAGGGAAATAAAATTGTACCTATGTATGTTAGTATAATAATAAATTGGCTATAAATATTGATCTTTCAAGAACGAAATATGGTTCTTAATATCTTCCTTCTTGGATGATATTTTCTGTAATATAAATTAATCAAAGGTGACAGGAGGTTGGAAATCAAAGTGATCGAGAAATTTAATGAAACGATTGTTTTATGCTAAAAGCATCGAAAGTACTATTTGACCAAGCCAATAGTATAATAACTGTGAGTAAATGGATAAACTTATAACAATATTTATTTAACAGTTTAATAATAGAACACAAATTATAATTGAATTAGTTAAAATAGACTCGCTTCTTTCTGCGATATAATCTATATAAGACTCTTTTACACACGTCTTTTTCTGATGACTGTCCTTCAAGTATTAACTGTTTTTCACGATTCTTAGTCATACTCGTCACACACATACATTCTTCCACACAAACATTCTTCACACTTATACCAAACATACTATGACAACCACCACCACAATAACAGTATATAAATTGGCTTGAAAAATTATTCGCTGTGTTGTAATGTAGTTTGGAGGAGCAATTTTGAGAATTAGTATGGCAGATGATTCGTTTAAATCAATAAAGCGTGTCGTGTTCAATACGTATTCTACGAGTGTCAATTACGATATGTAGATCTGTCTTTGTTTGGAAGTCAAATGCATTCCACTTTAATTAGTACCATTTCATTTTCCACTGCTAGCTGGAATGATATTCGATACTCTTTTCCTCGGTATAGCGATTGCCTTTTAAAAATGTTAATGCGTGTGAGTATAATGGAATGAAAAACCTTGACGTAATTTTTCATAATTTTAAACAAATTGATATATGATTAATGTACGTTATTTAATCCATTTCAAATATGATGCCTCGTGTTCGCATCTTTCAACGCGAAAATGGTTTAATTTATTTTTTAATATCCTTTTACGCAATCCCTAGTTTTGTCACGGGTCCTGTATAATTTCGCTTAAAAAGTAATTCGATTATATTAAATTTATTACGCGATATTAATCCCAACAAGAGAGAATTTATAAAAAAGAAGAGCTCGAAGCGAATATTAATAGCTCGTATTGGTTTATCAAAATTAAATTACCGATACCGATGTTTGAAAATTACTCGACACTCCGCCCGAGCCAGAATTTCTATTACAGAAACGGAGATCGAAAAGAATATTAATAGCCTCGCAAATTAAAAATGGCGCGAATTCGTATTAAAAATTGGTCGTACGTTACTTTCAAGGGGGTTACTTTCGATGGGGGTAGAATCACAAGATTGTCCATTTATATCGGGAACGACGAAATCGTCTTCAGGTGCAGAGTGTTCACTCTACCATCCAGTGATAACACCGAATGCACGTAAAAGCGGAAGTTCTATTAAAAAATTAGATTTCACAAGGCCACGAAAAGACTAATCTTCGACCGGCGAGTTAAGAGCAAGTTAAAGTTACAGGGCCCGATAAAACGTTTCATTAAACCGTCCACGTGGTCCGATTATTCTCACGCGATATAAAGTTTCAGTCGTAATTCTCGCAGAACCGCGCGGCTCGATAATTTCAACGCGCGACGCCACACGAGTGCCTTTTCCGCTTTCACGGCGTTTTAACGTGCAGCATCGGAAGATTCATCGGGATGAAACGTGTCGATCACGTGTCTGGCCCCATTGAATCCGCGGCGTTGTCCAAAAATTGCGGCGGAATTCGATGTATTAAGTTAAATTAACGTCACACGCGAGTGCTTTATAGCCAACACAGAGCTATCGCGCATACATCGCGCACATATCGCGCACGGAAAGGCTGCAGAGTGTTGGCACGCTGTTCAATCGAGTGTGGAATATCGCGTGATCGATGGTTCCCGCCCGATCACGTCCGCGGATTATCTATTTTTGTTTTAGAACGTCCGCGGCGAGATATCGAACCTGCTCATAGAAATTATTCGCATGGAACATCGGATTCATGGGATCAGCAGCGAGACCCTGGAATCGTTATGTCTGCCGTTTGCTACTGTCCAATGGGACTTTCGGATTCGTTATCGTGGACCATTCGAAAGGACAAGATTTTGCGTCCCTTGGTAGGTCCGCGAGCTCGTGAGGATACTTGCTTAAGTAAGCCGAAATTGGTTCGTCGGTGAGGTCAAACAGGCGTACCTAGAGTACTAATTACCTAAGGGATTGGGACAAACTTAGCGGGACTCTCGATGTACAATTGGACCAGGGCGAACAATAGGGAAGTTCCGCAAGCCCATTGCGTTTATATTCGCGATCGGGATCTTTCCTTAATCCTCATTGCCCTAGGAGGTTGCCGGAATCGGTCTAAGTCCAACCTAGGCTGCTGAGCGAAATGCTCGTTGAACTCGCGATCGGATTTACAATTATATCGACTTGGTCGGCCGAACGTAATACGAACGGCGAATTTTCTGACACCTTTTAATTCGCCGACGAAATTACCCTGCCAAACTTTCGCGAGCATTTTCTATTAAAGGGCAATTTCGCGACTGCTACGGTTCCGCTTGTTCGCCAGATTATTAATGACGGAAGTCACGACTATGAGTGCGCGTATTAAAGGGGCGCTAAGACGGAAGAAGGTCGGAGGCTGTAAAGCCGGAATTAATTAATGGCAATCAGTAAGGGTACTTAACCGTACATTCACAAGCTCCGCGTACTTGGCCGCCTTGGTCTTCTTTAACCGATAATTCGCGCTTTCTCGTCGCTCGATCCAGACGAACGTGTCTTTTGGCAGGGTTTAGGTAACTCGGCCATTGTGAGCAACGTTATTGTTCTCGTCTGACGAGAAACGGATTTTCAAGCTGATATAAACCCCGGTAAAAAACGCAGCAGGATGGAATAACCGCGTTAAGAGTGCACGTCCTTTTCATGTAGCGTGACTTTGTGCTTTTGGCTAACAGCTTCAAGTGGCATAGATTCGCAGACCAAGCAGAGCGAAGGCAGAGGCAACTCGCGGCTTCTTGAAAGAGCTCTCGTAGAACGAGAAAAGCCTGAAGACGTGACGTCACCCTCTGTGCAGACGCAGTTGGGGATTTCGTAGTGGTTGGTCAAGGAGAGGGTGGATGACGTCACGTGCACCATGATCATGCTTAAGAGTGACGCTGCAGCCTCGACACTTTGCTTCTTTGCAACGTGTGTGTACGTGTATGTGTTTGCTGGATATGTAAATTGTAATAATTGATACAGTTTGTCGTGATAAATGGAAAATTAATTTGTCAGATTAAGATATAATCTTTGGAAATTTTTTGTATCGGGTTGTAATCCTTTTTGATATTGAATCAGTCATTGAAATTTTTACTATTATAAATTTTACTGAGCATAAAAGAGTCGCGAATATTTTATAGGTTATTTATGAACAATAATTCAATGTTGCATAGCCGAGTTCTCTGCACGTGAATAGTGATGGAATTTTGATAAAAACACAAAAAATGAAACATCTATAGAATCGTAATACTGTTGAACCGAGGTTCACATTGGACATACAGTTGCAATCTCAGTTGAATCGAATGCTTTCGTTTTGTTCTAATTGTACGTATTCTGGAGCGACAATTTTTACTGCAACGTTACTTGTAAAATTATTAAAAATATTTTAACATTTTTCACGTGTTGTTTGATAAATTTAGAAATGTAATGTTCTGTGAAAAATTTTGGAAGAAATATGTAATTTTGAGAAAAAGTTCATAATGCGATTATAAAAATGGCCTAAATCGTATATGTTTCCTTTAGAAGAAATTTAGAGTTTTTAATATATTATAAATTTAAAAAATTGGTTACGGTAAAGTTACAAACTCAAATTTATCATTGCAATGTAAATGAATGGAACGGAAATTAAATAATGAAATCATTTCGTCCGGATATTCGACTTACTGCACTTTCATAATTACCAGCACAATTTAACCCTTTGAGATTATATTATAAATAAATATTTGAGTGGTTGAAATATTTGGGAAAATAACAGCTCGGTGAAATTTCTCATTATTCAATGATATTTTCATTATTATATAATACTCTACATATTTCTCTTCATTTATATTTTATCAATAGCAATTAAATTATCTTAACCCTGCAACGTTCGTTATGATACTACTTTTAAAAAAACTAGTTTAATTACTGTCACTGTAATCGAAATGAAAAAAGTTTACATGAAAAGGACCATTAACGCCTTGCCAATAAAAGAATCGCGACATACGCTTTTAATTTGCTCGGGTCTATTATTTAAATCAATTTTATCCACATTATTCACGTTTACAGTAAACACATATCTTTAATGAAACTCTAGTAATATTTTCTTACCGCAGTGATCGCGTTTTTGTAAAACCGTTCAATTGTATACTGGCCATCTCGACCTCATTTCGTAGAAACATATTTTTCAATAGCTTAGCATCCAATCGTTCTTTCGAATAAATCACTTTGTCCCGCGTCCCGACCTTCCCCTCATTCGTTTCAATCAATCTAATCGAAACACGTTATTTATCAAACGTCGAATCCATATTATTTCCAATATTTATACCCAAAATATGACTTGAAATAAATCGTGGCCAGAACTACTTGCAAAAGAGAGAATCGAATGACCATTCCTACTCACGAGACACATCGCGATGCGGGTGTGTTTAATGTGTGTCGCGGACAACTACGGTAACGCGCGGCGAAAGGGAGGGGGAAAGTCGGCCGCGGCGGAGGGGAGACGACAGTACGGTATACCGAAGACTCGTTTCGGCGGTGTGGTGGGGGCTACGGGGGTCCAGGCATGGAGAGGGCGCAGTTCCGCGCCATCCTCCGTATCGTTGACACGTCCTACGAAAAGAGTGTGGAGTCAGTCGGTACGTTTGCTTCTCTCGTGACTCGTCTTGTGCGTTGATTCTCAACCGAGAGTTCTCCCGTGCTACCGAACGAATTCGTCGTTCGGTTTCCTCGAGTTCTCCAACGCAGTCGCCGCTGCTCGTGCTTGACGGTAAGCGACGTTTTCCTCCTTTCAAACGTCGCGCGTGCATCGGACAGTGCGCGTGCCGTGCGACCGTTAGGTCGCTGACTTTCAAAACAGTTTCAATTGCGATTTCGGCCTACCGACGTCGCTGTGCGTGCAGTAGAGCGCGCGCATCGACCGTGATCCTTCGCGATCGTTCGTTTCTCTCTGTGTCGTATCATCGAAAACTGCAGTCTCGAATAGTGGATTGGTGAATTTCGTGCGAGCGTGACAGTCTTTCTTCGGAACAGTGAACAACTTAACGGGGAACTATGTCGTCGACCATCAACTGTCTCTTCACCGCGATTTTCCTGATCGCCGTTGCGACTGGAATCAACGCCACCCAAACCATGGACGCTAAGATTCGCGACGACTCCGATTTATCTCAGGTAAGAATATTTCATATATTTCTTCGCCTCTATTGCGTATATTACGTGACGATTTCGAACGTTACAATGTCCTTGTCGCGCGACGAATATATTCCAACGGACTTCGTGTCCTTCAACTTCCAAATACAGCGAGCCTTTTCGCGCGTTATCAAATATGCGTGTATCGGAGGCGGACATTTTTGTTGATAGCTTTGCACGTACGCCGGCTCGTGACCTTCCACAGTGTCAAATTCCGATCTACTGTAATACGATATCGAACAGTATATGCGGTTAACGTGAGAATTCGAGAGAGTGAATGTGACAAAATGAAATATGGTGTCCGTTTCTGACGTATTCTAACGGTCAGTAGGAGGTTACTTTTAATCTACCGGGTTAATCTTATTAGAGGTGGCTCCAATTGAATCTTTAATAGTATCGTATTTTCTTCGGCGAAGCAATTTCGATAAAATGGTATACCATTGCTCCGAATGGTGAAATGCTCCGATTTTTAAATTTGAATTCGAAAAGAATTTCCGTGGTAAAAAATATTTCGTTTCAGATATATTTTTGAAATTTATTTATTTATTTAATATCGTGTAAAATTCGTTTGTGTTGTGTATCTTTCGCGTACAGAAAAATGGTCGAAATCACATTCTGGTACCATGACACGATTCTAGCTCGCTATCGAAATCGTATCACGTACTATTTACGTGGATTTTTGTGTTAAGTGCTACTACCGCGTCGCAAAACGTTCGGAATTAATTTCTTTTTATGTCACCGTCAAATTACCAATAGAAACTCTAACAGGTTTTTTGTCGACACGAGTGAATCACTTAATTTTAGGGTCCTCTCTGTGCTAACCTTTATGGCGAGGTTTACGCACCGTCTCACATCATTCTGTTAATTAATGACGCAATAAAAGAGGCTGGCCAACATAAAATCGAGAGCTACTCGACTCTCTTCCTCGCCTTACACCATCAAATGGGCGTCTTTACTTCTTCCTGTAGTTTTCGCACGCTCTGGATTACACAAGGAGCTCGTAATTGATCGATAAGACAAGAAACATTTGCTATTGTAAAAATCAGAGTTGAATAATTGCATAATTTTTTCTTTCAAGATAATAAAAAATTACTTCAAGGGAATTATTAATTTTGTAATAGAGCAAGTTTTTACGTGAGATTTTATTAAGTCAGCCCTTGAATATTTTTTAGGTATTAAATAAAATTAGAAAATTGCACAAATTTTTATGATAAATCTTTTTCCGTATTTTTTTTACTTTTTTATGTTCTACTTTATCACCGTCGGTAAAAGTAATAAAGATATAAATTTATCGATTGGACAATAACGTTAAGTAACTATTACCAACAAATCAAATTTTTCAAATTATATGAAAACTTGGATAAATTTTTGCGCATTCAGTTGAAATATAACAATTATACGGTGTAATTGCTCCGTAATTGTTATCAGAAGTGAAATTTCCAAATAGAAAAATATTTAATCTTCTATTATATAAAATTATTATTAAATTAGAAACTTTATTAAACTGTTATCAAAATATCTGATAAAATCACCGTTGTCTAAATTTATATCGTGTGTTGTATTTACAATTTCCTCCAAAACAATCCTCGTATTTCTGATCAAATTTCCCCAAATATTTTTCCAAAAATACATATTAATGATTTCTCTTTTATCCGGTGAATACGATCGCAACGATTATTCCCACATATATTATTTCGCGAATTGCTCAAAATTATCCCACCGCGACTCGCAATCAGTCAATTTTTCACGCGGTCTCGCTTAAAATGGCGAATTCTATACCCGATGGCCCCGAATCTTTAGCAGGTCGCGTTTCACGTTCAGTTAAATGAACTGATCTACATTAAATCCCCCGGAGATTCCTTTGGCGGCTTTGAATTCACCTCGCTGAATATTACAATAATGCGTATCCAGCTTCGAAGGCAGGCCGAACGGTTCCCACCCACCAACTTGTTGCTGCGACAAAAATCGTCAGGACGTTTTCGCTTGGGGCTAGTTTTCACTTCGATCGATTCAACAAACTACTTGCTAGCATGGTCCTCGAACTCGATTTCCACAGCTTTTATTTCATTCCACGCTCGGCACCGAACTTCCGCGATTCTTTTATCGCTCGAGAAATATGATTCAACGCGTTTTAACCTTTTCGTGGTCGCAGAACTCGGCCTTTTAATTTTGTCCCTTGATTCCGACATTCGTGTGAGCGGATCTGGAGAGATTCTTTGCACCGATTTGGAGCTTTAAAGTGAGATTTGTGGCGTGAAATTCGCGTAAAATGGAACAGGTGTTTCGGTATTTGGTTTTTTCTTTTTCTTTTGGTAAAGATTTGCGAAAAATTATGAGTTAAAGGGGTCCTGGTGTTTTGGAGCGGGCACATAAATGAAACGAAAGTTAGATTGCAGTTGTTAGGTAATATTGGTCCTGGATGAGATCGTATATAGAAAGTTATTTGATAACCTGTTACGAAATTCGTGTGAAATACGATAAGTGTATCGTATTCGATCCTTCAGTAAAAATGAGAAAAAGAATTATGCATCCAAATTATGTTTGTTATATAAGCAGAATGAAAGTTAGATTATAATTTTTGGTTTAAATTGTAATTTTGCAAAAGTTCGAGGACAAAAGCCATTCGATTGTTGGGAAATAATACGTTATGAAAATAGACGAGAATGGATCGATTTCATTGTTTTCTGTCTTTGCGAGGTATAATAAACTCTCGGTCTAATGTTATTCGATATGCTTCAAGCAATATAAGCAAGTATGCAAGGCCTGCTTACTTATGAAGGAACGTTGTAGTTGAAGTTTGTAGCCAATGAAGAAACTTTTCAGAGAAAATTGATCAATTTTGAATTATTTATGGAGACAGCGAAATTTGCAAAAAGAATTTCAATAAAAATAATAAGGTCACCTTGTTATCCCGTGTAATTAATTTTAATAATGATATATTTATGTAAAAGATTATTAAAGACTGTTTTGTTAGATTTTATTTTCCATAATTGATACTCCTGGACTCGTTTATATTCATAACAAGTATTTTTGATAAATGTTACCGTGCATATTTCCTGTAGAATTTTAATCACGTTATTTCGTTTATGATTTTGGAATACAATATATGCTCGTTTGTTAGTTCAAGTATAACTCGCCCACGGGAATATTTAATGTGTTATTATAATCAAACACACCGCAACATACATGTAAATTCATAGTTATTTACACAACTATCACCGTTACATATTTATATATAATAATACAGATATTATAATCCAAGTATTTTTCCCATTAGATCGGGTCAATTAACCAAGACGCACAGCAAATTAACACACTCGACTTATTTCGCAAATAAAGATTAAAAACCCTCAGGAAACACACGAATCTTCATTAACCCCGGGCTCGTAAATAACCATTCACATAATGGCAAAACAAAATAGTCATAAACCAGCAAAGTATTCTCACATGCAACAAATTAACCCCACATTGCGGTAAAAATCTCGCGCCATTGCTATTCGAATATACACGAAATTCCCCGACAGCAGCGCCGCCACGCTCAGTGCGCGGCCGCGTTACGAACTACAAATGCACGGTATATCGCGGCCAATCAGATTACGTCGATATAATGCGCACGGGTTTCGACGCGGCCGGCTGGCAATATCATCGCCGTCGTCTAATTCGTTCCGTTTCGCTCGTTCGTTGGGAATCTATCGTGTGCAAGCGAGTTCCTCGCGTTGTTCCATCTCCAACGTTCTTTCGTGGAAAGTCGTCGCGCTACGCGGCCAACCGCGTAACCGAAACGGTCACTGCCAATGTCAAAGCCATTCCCCGTTCCTACCCACTCTCCCGCTCTTTCGTCGCGGCTCAGCTTCTGCCGGCAAGTGGCCTTGCCTTTCACTTTTTTCGTACAATGCCTACGTTAAGTCCCGCTAAGTTCCATTCACGTTGAATGGCATGCCAGGTAGCGCGGACAGGTAGACTGGTCGTCGTTACACCGGTGTCTGCGCCACGCGTTCGCCGCGATAACGAGCCTGTTGACCTTCGAAGAATCTGTTTGATATTAACCCCATTACGCGCTGATGCTTCCCTCGTTTTTCCGGTCGGCAGGCGGCCGGAACCCTCTTCTTGTCGAGGTGCTGGCGAACGTTGAATTGTATAGGTATAGCAGAGGGAAGGGTAGAGTAAATATTATATTTTCAAATCGGGGGAAAAGGACTCCCGGGAAGTAATTATCGCGGGTGTGGGGATTGCGAAGGGAATTTAAATATGGGTATTTGGTGTCGAGGTATTTCGGTCAATACTGAACCTACCACAACCGGCTAGATGACCGATAAATGAAGGAATAAAACATGCTGCATAAAACAACTGTAAAGGGGAAAATTTTTGAAAAATTAAGAAATTAATTCTATGCATATTATGGAAAAAATCACGAAAACGAGTAAGTAAGGCGATAACCTGAAATACGAAATTTTTAATCAAAATTTTGAAAATGATCATTTAGGTCGTGGTAGGTTTAGGGTTAATTCGATTTCTACCGCTGTTATTTATTAATAATATTGTAAGGCGAGTATGTTTGAGGTGAAAAGGCGATTTATAGTGATTTTTCTTAGTAGTTATGGTGGCTATGAACGGTGAGGATATTAAAATTCGAAAATAATAGATTTGATATTTTATATTTCACTGACGACGCTATGACGATGTTATTAACATGCAATTTATTAGTTGCTTTTGTTCTCGCCAGTGAATAGGTCTACTTTGTAAAGAAACTCACGGATATTTCGAATCAAAATTTTTAATTTCAAGATATTTTCGCTGCAAAATCCTGACTGCTGTCGCTGATCGACCGGATTAAAATATTCTGAGAGTAGAAAGGCTTAATTTGAATTTGAGAAAAATCAAGAATGACCTCGTTTGATTGTAGTATTCAAATCACACTGCCGCTAGATGATAGTCAGGCTTTCAAATTTAGATAGTATTTCGAGATCTCAACAATTTGTTCAATTTATCGTGGAATAATTTAACATTTTGGAAATGAGGATCCTGTGACCATAATATTTCTGTTTTAGGATAAAGGATTAGTCGAATGCCTATTTTTATACTATTAGCCTTAACAGTTGCTGGCTTTTCCTGAATTCTCGCAATACGACACTAATGGTGCACTCAGTGTGTGGTGTCATCGGTGTAAACCCTTTTCCACGACACACGTGTTTCACGTAAATAAATGCATGAAAATATAGGAAATATAAATAGCATTGACACGATAAAATTTTGCATGCTTATTACCGTTTGATTTTGTTATAATCCATTGAATAACTTAATTCGAACTTTTTCAGATAATCTCGTGTATGGACTTTTTCAATATTCATTTAAAAAAATATCGGTTTTTCCCCGAATCTTGCAACTGTTCGATGGTAGTTCGTATTTTTGTCGCGGAAAATGGAATTGAAAATTAAATCTGCATTTAGAGATCTCCCCGCCGTTTCTCATGTCGCTGATCGACCGGATTAAAATATTCTGAGAGTAGAAAGGCTTAATTTGAATTTGAGAAAAATCAAGAATGACCTCGTTTGATTGTAGTATTCAAATCACACTGCCGCTAGATGATAGTCAGGCTTTCAAATTTAGATAGTATTTCGAGATCTCAACAATTTGTTCAATTTATCGTGGAATAATTTAACATTTTGGAAATGAGGATCCTGTGACCATAATATTTCTGTTTTAGGATAAAGGATTAGTCGAATGTCTATTTTTATACTATTAGCCTTAACAGTTGCTGGCTTTTCCTGAATTCTCGCAATACGAAACTAATGGTGCACTCAGTGTGTGGTGTCATCGGTGTAAACCTTTTTCCACGACACACGTGTTTCACGTAAATAAATGCATGAAAATATAGGAAATATAAATAGCATTGACACGATAAAATTTTGCATGCTTATTACCGTTTGATTTTGTTATAATCCATTGAATAACTTAATTCGAACTTTTTCAGATAATCTCGTGTATGGACTTTTTCAATATTCATTTAAAAAAATATCGGTTTTTCCCCGAATCTTGCAACTGTTCGATGGTAGTTCGTATTTTTGTCGCGGAAAATGGAATTGAAAATTAAATCTGCATTTAGAGATCTCCCCGCCGTTTCTCAATTTAAGCAATTTTTTTATAATCATCGAAATTTGCATGTGAAATATAAATTCGTGGGAATTGCTGACCTCGCCAATTCGTGATAATTCCCCGTCGAACTTCGAACAAGGTTAAACTAATGAGAATAATTAGTACCTCCTCGTCTCAATTAACATTTGTTTCTCTCGTTTCCCTCTTTTCTGACAATTAATTAAACTCGCGTTTAATTAAACTGCAGCGTGTCATGACGGACGATTTATTTATCGCGAACGGATTTTTCCTGTTTGTTTTATCGGTGGGTGACCCAAATAATTCAACGACGAAGTGTTGTTACAATTGGTCGAAAGAGGGAATAGCTGAGAGAGGAATCATGGTACCGGATGTCATTTTTAAGTCGAGCGACAGATGGTCCTCAGAGTTCTGAAACGTAAGAAGCTCATGCATATCTAGAAGTCGTTTCGTCCCGGAGGCGGACCGCATGTCGTCTATGGAATTCCTGGAGTTTTTCTTCTCTCTCCTACTAATGAAATACATGTTATGCTCCCAACCGTGGATTGGATTTTCGATGCTCTCAGAACATCTGGGTGAATTTATCTGATTAGTAATTGAAACTGCATCGATCTCTATTCGCTAAGATATTAATATTCTGATGCTTGTAGAAGCTTGTACGTTGAAATTTTTAATCGTAATTAGTATGTATAAAAAAAATGAAAATATGAAGGAAAGTAAACGCCATTAACCCTTTGCAGTCGAGAGGTGACCCTCAGTCACCATTTTATAAAATTTGGAAGATCGATATTAATTAATATATCAAATTTAATATAATGTAACAGTATGCGAGGTCTCGAAATGAAATAACTCTACAATTCTATTATTATACAATTCTTTATTTATTGCTGAAAAAGGTATCGTCAGTATTTTAGTAGAGAATCTTTGAATTTCTACTCTTCTTTAGCCAAAAAGTCGTCGAGTGCAAAGGGTTAATACTTCGATGAATAATCACTAATAACCTGACAGTTCACGCGATTAAAAATCAAGGAAGTAAAAGAATTATTAAAATTATTCATAGGTAGATTTACAAAATTAATCGGAACACCGTCTGCATCGAAATTCATCCTCCCATTACCCAAGTATCATTCTCAAACATCCAAAGAAATGGAATTCCACTTACCATATTGAAACTTCTAAGACCAGCCAATAAATTCGAGCGTCAAGAATAATTCGGCCAGGCGAATCCTTCGCCTATTTCCTTCGGAATGCGTTCGGGTATGAACTTCCAGCAGCTCATAACGTTTCCGATTTGTAACATCTCCGTGAGAAGCGTTCGGCGCATCAGGTGTTCCTTCTTCTGTTTGCACGTCGACTTGGCGCGGCATTTGCGTGCGCCCGAGACCCGTAACCGGGGTTCGATTCGTTTCCATGGAATACCGTCGACGCTCGAAATTAAGGCAAATATTTTCCCAGAGGGAAGTAGCGGAATTCGCGCGAACGGCCTTCGGCTGGAGCGAATCGAGAGTGGTCGAACGACGACTCGAGGTGAACGAACACTAGCGGCCTCTGTCTCGCTTACTCCCTTCCAGACGATCCGCGGCGGTCCCTCCTCCGTTGCGCCTCTACCGGATATTTTTAACTTTAACAAGCGGTTCGTGCTGAGACGAAACAATGCGCGTCCCGCTGTGTGTACGGCGTGCTTTTATGCGCACGATACAGGCATTACACCGGCGATATATCGCTGGAAAAAGAAGCCTTTCTCATGAGGTCGCGTCGTAACGAGAAAACGTGTTTCCACTTTGACCGTGCACGCTAAATAACACGTACGTGTGCGAGTAACCCTGCGCACGTGTTCGTAGGCCGATAGATACAATAAGCTAGCAGCTTGCAAGCATTGGTTTCCCTCCCTCCCCCGTTAAATGGAATTTCCAGCCGTTCCTTTATTGCGCACGCAGTGCACTCGCGTGTGCACATCGCGACGAATACTTTGCACGTACCCGCAGCTAAAAGGTAGCAGCCTTTGCGGTTAAACATTCGCCGATGATACCCTACCGAATGAAACCAGAGATATCACTGAATCCACGGCGATGGCTGCGTGAAAGCTTTCACCAATGGGAGAAATTGTTTATGAACCGAGGTTTTGATCTTACGGTTTTCCAATGGGAGCCGCGCTCTTTTGGCTTTGCCGTTTAAAATCTCTGACCACTAGACCGACAAAAATCGCGTTTCAGTATGTGTAAATTTCTATTCATCTTTCGCGATCAAAGTACTGGAAGAATTCGAAGTTCCTTCTTTGAAGATCCAGGATTCAACCTACGTATCCGTGCCTGCTGGTGTTCAGATTATTACGAACGGTCTCCTAATTTAATCCAAGCACACGTATTTTCGATAACCCAAAATTCCCAGCAATTAATCGGTCCATCGCCAATCCAGGTCAATTATCTCATTTTATCTGGGAACAGTTCTCATCTGGGTACTATGGAACACGAATAGGTAATGCATACCAATTATTTCGTCACAAGATCCCATCGTCTCCGTTATTTATCCCAAAAGGGAACTTTGCTCATCCATCGTGGAGCTTTGGCTGCCACGCATGCATGAAATACACCCTGTGTGTCACCTTGGCAAGAATCGTTCGTTACAAACGGATAGCCAAGAGAAGTGGATCCATCGATCCGTCAAGCATCCGGATAGAGTGGTTCGAGGCGTCATAAACGCGCGTCTCCTCCGCGAACTATCCAGCCTCTGTTCGGATCGGGCCCGATAGCGAAACGACGTTTCACGAAAACCGGAACAATACGTCGCATAGGCGCCTGAGGGCAGCTGAAGAAGCTCGTGTTCCTCGTAAAATATGGAAACCCATAAAGATCAGTGCCTTCAGTGCCTTGTGCCGCGTTAGCGAAAAGGCGTGCGGGAATTTTCCGACTGTCTCATCCCCCGCCTGTCCTTTTCCTATCGTTCCTTTCATCCTTACCCTCTTTTCGCACTTTTACCACGCGCCTTTCCTATACGACGCGTACACACCGCGTCTCGTCGAATTCGTTTCTTTATTTCGCTCCGTCGAGCATTTTTCCCGGTGACAACTTTTGCCGCGTCCTTTCCTCGTTGTCGTCGCGTGTTCCCGGCTTGCCCGGGGGGATTTCCCTTTTAGCACGGAGAGAAGTCCCCGTGTGTACGAAGGTGCTGCCTCTGCCGCGCGGACAGGGAATTAACAATGAGAGAAGAGGAACAGACGATTCCAGCCGCGGAGTATCGCTTGCCGGAAGTCCGCGCGCCGCGGCCAGGTCGGGTCCAAGTGCTGGTTCCTTTGTCGATTTCCGTCTCGGTGTTCTTTGTGGAACGCTTCCTTTCACACGGTACCGCGCTCGTGTTTCGTTTAATTCGCAGATCTAAAGGTGTTTCCGTCTTTTTCGAGAATACTTGGGATTTTTAGGTCAGCTTCCTGCTATTTGTTTTTGGGAAATGGGTTTGTACTTGGCGGATTCGGGATTCAGTTGTCCCTAGAGGTACGCGGTTTTTCCGCGTTCTTTGAAATCGTCCACGCGGTCTCGCTTTGTCTCCTTTTCTGCATTACGTATTTATTTAACATTCTGTACCGCGGTTTTGCAATTGCGCCGTACTTCTGACGATCTCCTGCGTGTATTTCAAGGTACAATTATATCGCAGGACCTCGATTGTCCGAATTAAGTAGGTCACATAGAGGTCACATGAGAAAATTTTGGCTGGAAGAATTTTTTACTATAGGGAAGAAGAGATTTCAAACTCTTCTGTTCTTTTCTTTTCTTCCCTTGGACTAAACAGTTACTGATTGCTAGGATAAATTTGTTAGTTAAAATTTACGTGAAAAATTTCGGATATTAGGTTGTTTCAAACCTATGGTATAGGTTATCGAGGTTTGTAGCGTGCTTAAGAGAATTTACAAACATTTGAAACTGAGAATAGGGAGTGTGTTGGTACTAGCGAAGGTAATATCGAGTTTAAATTTTTGGTCAGCCGTGTTTGGCTTTCGTGTATTTATTGAAGCACGAGTAGCTTCTATCGTGCGGATTTGAAATTTCTGTATGCTGGAGTTAACGAAGCTATATTTTGGAATATTGTGGAATCATAGATTGTGTAACGTTGTTAACATGGTTTCGCTATTATAAATTTTGAAATCGACGTGTAGTGTAATCCGCAACGGTTGTAGTTACTATGATCCAATGATACCGGGCGAGGGCTTATATCGATGTATTGTAAGGTGATTTTGAAATAACCGTAATAAACGGCACGACGGGAACAGAAGTTATTCCTCACGTTATACCGATGTAAGGAAAAAAGTGTTAAAGGGAGATTATGCGAAATCCATTTCTGTAAAGGATTCCAGTTCCTAGACTTCCGCAATTTCCGCGGCACGGTGGTGTTGCGCAAGTGTACGTAATAGGGTATATGTTAAGAACTATACTCGCGAGATTCGAGTATATTGAATACTCAAAATGCTGTACGACTGTGCGATGCAAAAGCTGACTGGGTTTTCTAGTGCACAGCTTTTATTTATGTCCCGAAGCTTTATGTCGCGATTTTGTATACGTGGATCTTGAAACGTGTATAGATTCTGGGATTAGGGACCAATATGCAAGCAGACTAATTTCGGAGATATATTACTCGGAAGTTTCTCAAAAATTCGATTCTTTTCCGAAATTAAATGCCACCTCATCGTAGGTTAAATAAAATTATATATTTTATGTATAACGTTTAAATTAATTTGTGAATGATAAAAATTTCATTTAACGAGGATAATAATTAATTAATTCGTTTGTGGTATTGAGTGACGGAATTTATGTTCATTTTGTCACGCAATGTATTATCTATTTTTCAATTTCTTCGCGAAATTTTATCTCTTATCTTTTCATCTTTTATCTACATTTTATCTTTTCATATTTTTCTACTCGAACCTCCCCGGATCGCCTGTATAAAGATTTACGAAGGAGATAACCATCGGCTATTATCATTTTTAATAAGATAAGCTTAATATATGAAGGTGGGAACCGTTTCACGAATCTTTCATGAGAATAGCACCTCACAGCCGAGCGGATTCTTAAATGTTGCAGCAGGTGTACCAGTGCACCAGCTCATGAATATGCTTTCCCTGTGCAATCACGACGGATAGGATATGTGTAGAGATATATACAGGTGATAGCTAGTAATGTGTATCGATCTTAGGCGCATCAAAGGTCGTGGTAATAGGTTGGTTAGCCTGTGTGCGCCATGATCAACAGTATTGGTACACTTCTATAGGTAATATCGTTCAATTATGCTCAATATATCGAATCTGTATCTGATCGACCACTCGGGATAGATTAATTGTAAATAATCGAAAGTAATCACGTGCCTGAAATAGTACTTACGACTCGTTTACTCTAACTGCAGGGACGGTCCTTGATGAGCTTCTCTAATTACAACGTAATTGATTCTTAATCTCTTCCACTGCTATTTATTCTCAATTTCTTAACGCGGATGGCTTAGGATAAATCGCATTTATTATTCCAATCGATAATTAAAGACATAGCAGATTTTTCAGACCAGTCAATTCTTAGCTTCCGACGTTTAACCCTTTCACTCCTGAAGAGGGGTTTCACTTATGAAGAGAGTAGCAAACGCCCTGTAATTAATTTAACAAATTGAACAAAATTTCTCTCTTATCCTAAGAGGTGGCAGGACACGTTAGAACAGTCGAATTGCGTTCAGAATAAAATTTCTAAGCTCTAATAGTTTTGAAATCTATGCATATTTTATCACGTTTGCTGTCCGGCAGTCATATTATAGTTTGACGTCATACAACATCTGCAGGAGTGAAAGGGTTAATTTTTAAATACCCATAATGTTATCTAATTATGGGTATTTAATTTTTAAATATTATTACATATTTAAAAGATTAATATCAAATTAATTATTATTATTATTATTTTTGTTATTACTATTATTATATAGAAATCGATATAGTATGTGCATGTTAATAAAGTCGATTCAATGGAGGATTAACACTAGAACTACCAATCCAGTGAAAATGACTGGTCCCAGAATTTTCCGTTTTGCAATCACCGAACACATACACCTGCTTTAAGAATAAAATTGGTATCAACTCGTATTAAGAAAGAACTGTAATCAATGTATTCACTCGTATTCATCGTACCGCTGAAATTACTATAATCTGTGCACGTTATAGTTAGGTACCCATTAAAGATCGGTAGTTCTAGTATTAAAAAAGAATATAATTGTTGTTCGTACCCAGAAATTCGTTTGAAGCCCAAGCTATCAGGAAATGTCAGCAAAGTAACAAATATTTTTTCCCCACATTTTTCCCGACACCTCGCTTTTTCGATCTCGCAATCAAAATTCCGTCTCCAGTCCCTCAGGTAGAAGTTAACCCAAATAGCATACGCTACGTCCCGCTGACTCGTGTATCGCGAGCGACACCCTGTGAACGGATGCCAGCGTATCTCTGGTCGTCCGAAATTTTGCATTTCGCATTCAGGATGCTTTACGAACGACCCTTTAACTTCTACTTTTGACGTTACGAATTTCCTTGACATCGCCCGCTGCCAACGAGATCGTCGTCGTTCGAACGTGCTTGTTACACAGGGTTAGAACCCGAACGCTGGGGAACGCTGACGCGGCTGAAAGCCGGCTTCTGCTGCAGACTTACGTCCTTCGAAATAAAATCGTGCAATTGAAGCGGTTAATTATACGAACCGAGCACGGGAGGGACGCGGGGCGACGGTGAAATTGAAATGTGTCTACGGAATACAAAGGACGACTAGCATCGCGGAGCTTTCGTAAGAAAACTCAATTCTGCAGAGCGGAACGGCTCGGCCGCGCCTCTGTCACACGAATTTACGAATTCTGCTTCTGTGCCGCGAAACTTTACGACCGTACGAACATTTAAGCAGTAACTCGCTCCTTAATTCTGGCTTTAAGCTGGCGAGCCTCGCGCGCCCACCAACCCCGCAAATTTAAGGGGTTACATCTATCTAGGGATACGAAAATAAGCTTCAAATTAAGGAATTTCCTTCTTGCTTGTTTCTTCGTTTGTATTTTTCATCCTCCTGGCAAGAAGGATACTAGTAGATTAAATTTCAGCCAAATTTTTCATTCGTGGGGGACGTAGAGGGTGGCCCGTTGAAATTTAGAAACGCGAATGAACACTCGGGTCCTAAAAATTCTGGAATATTTTCGAGACACGATTTGAATGACTTTTAAAAGGGATTACATTAAATAGAAGGATCTTTTTGACGCAATAATTTTCTTTTTCACGAATTTTTATCCTCTTTGAGGGAAGATATATAAGATATATAAGATACGTGTTTTCTCTTTTAGGGAAGCAAGAATATTGGTTAAATTTTTAGAAGATAAATTTTTTGCCACTGGAATCTGCAAAAGACATACCATCGAAAAAAGAATCTTGCTTTTCAGTACTCTTATGTATCGATAAAAAGATATGTTGCGAAAAAGGACTTTTCCCGCCGGATTTTTTTCCGAATTTTCATATTCCTTCTTAGGAAGATGTATACAGCGTTTTCCTTCTTTTAAATTCTTTTTATTTTCTGTGCGGAAGTATCTCAGTAGATTAAACTTGAATTACATTTTTCTCTCGAGACGTACAGTGTGTTTCAACGAAATTTTCCTGAATGGATCCGTCTCTTTATAAAATTCTAGACCATTTTCCAGACACGATTTGTACGATTTTTACGAAGGAACCCGTTAAAAAGAATTTTTTCGAAAGTGGTCATTTTCTTAGAATTTTGAAATTCTTTTCCAGGAAAATGTGTAATTTTTTTATTAGCATTTGTAGTGATCGTTCAGTAGCATTCAACCATGTTCATTGATTTCAGAATATTGCTTTTATTTTATCATCCATTTAGCGTTCAAGATCATAAGCTATAATAATCGCAATATGCTCGAATTTTTAATTTTTAAATATTTACTTCTTTAATCGATAAGAACGCTCTAATATTTTTCACAATTTTTGCCTATGCAGAGGGTTTTTGTCCCTCGGCACGTAAATTAAATCGTACCAAAAGCTTGCCCAGGTCGTATTTATTGTTGGCGGGACCAAAACCGCGTGGACTGAAAGTAATTCGTCTTCGTTAATTTTTACCCCGTAATTGAACGAGTCCCCTATTAAGAAACGTCTCAGCTAGCTACCTAAATTTATAATTTCTCCGCCGTGTTGCGCCGACTTTCAGCTTTTTAACGCGACTTAATTGCAATTTGGATAATTTAAAAATGGACCGCTGCGGCGAAATTGAATCAGCATCTTTCGATCGGACCGCGGACTGTAATTCCGCGATCTCGTTCCACGAGATTAAGAACGGCGCGATTAAAACCGAATCGAACGCTGGAAGGGATCAAAAGATCGAATCGCTATGCTGAACGCATTTGAGCGTTGAATCACTCTCATTGGTATTCTCCGGGGTCTACCCCCAACGCCGACGCGTCCTCAAGAACAAAACCCAGCTCGCGATTAATCCTACTTTTTACAGGAATCCTGGATGAAGCATCCCTGATATCCCACACTGATTTTTTCGCACTCGCGACCAATCATTCGGGCTTTCGTTCAAAAAATATCCTAAATGCACTTTAACCCTTTAATCGGTCGGTTCATCACGCTTGTAGGTTGGCCTGACGCATGCGCGTTGCTCAATCTGTGACTAAGTCACTTCATTTGACAGTTTACATTTTTGATAGTGATTCGGTGAATAAGTTAAATCCTATTTTTAGTCGTTTTATCTTTGGAATGATCTACTTGTCTGGTTTATGAAAACCACTCCAATTGGACGTCCTGGTTGAAATTCTTCAAATTCATAGGTTGACACGTTGACAGTCGAACACTACTTTTGTGTAAGACACGTGTTTGGTTTTAGCACAATGCATTCTGATATAATTTGAAATATATATGTTTGCAATATTCCTCGAGCCTGGAAAAGAAGCTCAGAGAGCTGTGGACCTCTATGTTTGAAATAACATTGCCTGTCACAGGATCCATGACATGGTAGTGCTCTTCATAGGATGAGAAATCCGAGACGTTTCTGGAAAGGAGGACGCATATGTTAAAATGGCGAATTAATTTTAGTTGCAGTAGACACCGAGCGTTATATATCCGAACAGAAAGCTGCTCCATCGTGTCAATCGTCACAATATCAAGTTCAAATTTCAAGAGAATATTCTCCATCACGTGAAGATTCATTAAAAACAATTAATCCTACAATTGGTCCATAAACTTTCATATTTCTTTCCCAGAAAAGTCTTCAATCCTGTTAAGCCATGTTAACGTGTTAACGCTAAACGCTATGACAGCTGGTAGGTTTAAATGACCGCTGTTAGATATTCGATTAAAAATTCTACGTTCAGTGTTATCGCTTTCGTCACCTAACTTCTCGATTTCTTTTTTGATACAACTATTCTAAATTTTCCAACAATTTGTTCCGTTTTCCTTTTGCCTTTCTCCTTTTATCGGTGATTTGGCCGATCGTGGTTAGTTTAGCGTTGGAAGGTTAACCAGCGAGGGTAGCCAAATTTCACTTCACCGCGAAAATTATCGAGAATTCCGCGGTGGAAGGAAGAAATCGGGCACACATAACGAAGTTACGAATTCCATTCAGCCCCCCGTCACACATAGTCTAACCTACAGCTCATCCGGTATGCGCTCGGTACAGCCCTTTACGTGCCGGGCAGCAAGCAGGTTATAATACTCGTCGATGTAAATTATATAAGTGAAACGCGCGATACGCCTGGCTTTACCGTCTCTTGGAATACCGTCACAATGCGTCGCCGTGATATAATGGGCATACCACGCGACTTCTGGAACACCGGCCAAACTTTCCGGCCCGGTTTTTGGCGCTGGAATATTCATAGCCCGGTGAATCCGTGCCGAGCTTTGTCAACGTCCTGGCCCTTCGCGGCATAGTAGGGGCAGTCGGCCTATCGACCAGGGCAGAAAGTAACAGGAATTTGTCGATTTTTTCTCTCCTCTCCCTCTCTATTTTCATCCCTCAATTTTTGCCCCCCTTTTTTCGCTGCCTCTGTCGAGTCATAAAACGTAGCGAATCGAAGATGTAAATGCAGCCGAGCGAATCGGCGCGTCCCGGAACGTCGATTTTCAGCTGCGGCCTGAACCGGCACGGGACCAATTCAATTGGCCAACGCGAACGGTTTATTTAAATACCGCGTTTCATCTCGCGTATGGCAACGGGAAAAAAGGAGACAAATTGACACGTTAACCCACGCGGTCACTTGAGGGATGACGCGGACTTCATACCATTGTGAACTGCGAGGGTCGCGTTGAAATTCGGAGATACCGATATCGAATCGACGCTTCGTACAGCGTCGTTGTGGATAGTCGTTGCTGGGCGAGATTACGCGATGTCGTTGGGTTACGATCTGTGTTATGGTCCACCATTCCAAGACGCCGGGACCAGGGACAGTTTTACGGATAACGCGGGATTAGAGTAGAGTGTGAGCTAGGAGAGGTCAAGGGAGGCAGCGGTCCGGTATTTTATTAGACTGCCGGGATATAAGTGGTCGATCGCCGATCGCGTCCTTAAATCTGCACTCCGACTTTTATTTCTGCCTCAGTCGGCAGACGTTTGCGGCGATATGATGGTTGGGAATGGAGACTGGAGAGAGGATGGATGAGGCAGTTTTATCCGAGGATCTGATAGTGGACTTGTCAGCTCGGGTTCTGTAGCAGGCGTCTCAGATGTTGGGATAACAGAGTCAGCTTGCAGGATGTATTCGTTAGCGAGTGTTTCTGGGGATCAGTGGTTCCGATGTGCATCCTGACGATGGGTGTTGGAGACTTGGAACTCATTGCTATTTGTGTATTTATTGGCTATTTTGTTGGTGTTAATTTTACGCGAAGCGATTTCTGGGGACCTTCCTCAATGAACCGTCCGTCACTAATCGTTGCTAACTAAAATCGACCTAGTGACGATATACAGAATTATTTTACTACGATATTCCACGCATCGTTGAGTAATTGTAAATTTGATATATTAATTATCATCCATCTTTAGAATCTGATTTAATGGCGACTGAGAGGCGCCTCTCGAATGCAAAGGGTTAACTCTCAGAGGGTTGACAAATTGGAAATAAAATTGGCAGATCTCATCTGAGGAGCAACGTTTGTATACGCGAGGTATTTCGTAGACAAATTTTTATTTCCTTCTTTTGAAAATATCACGCTGTAAACGTGAAAAACGGGAATTCAAGAATCTTCGAATGTCAAATAATTCTCGCGTATTGCGCCATATTTTCGAACGTAAACTCCGCCATTTGCGCTCACGCATAAAGAAACTTATCCCGAACGTCCGCAGTGGGAACGATTTCTCGGTACGGGAATTGTTTTCCTCGGTAGGGTCGAGAATTCGCGAGATAATGTTTAAGGGGAATACAAAGCGAGTGGTGGAATCAACGCTAACGAGCCTCGTCCGACGAAAATATTTTTGTCACGACTGAACGTACTTCTTAGCCAGCGGCGAAGGTCCTTGGTGCGCATGAATTAAGATTTAATTTCCGAGATTAGCCCCGCAGCATTATTACACGGAGATAAGTTTTAAACGCATTATTATGTTATTACGGGTGCTTAGAACGCAACATGCAAAATCTGGTAATAACATAGTGAAAAAGAGAGGAAAATGAATCCTCTCTCCCACGTTTTTCTTGTATACCTTGTGGTAATGGTTAACATAGATTTTGAATATATATTTGTTGATATAATAAAGGAGGGATATCAAAGGTGTAATGATTTGGATGTTGTGTGAATTGTATATGTTCATGTAACGTATGAAAGTAGAAAGAAAAAACCAGGGAAATTGGACATAGGTAAGTTGTAATTGAGTTGTCATAGTGAAAATAGGTGTGAGCATGTGATTGCGAGAAATTAATTAGATTTATACTTAATCTCTCAGTCACCGTTTGTGTCAGTGTTATAACTGAAATAACGAATGGTGGTAATTATATGAACAACTACGAAATATCGAAATAAAATAATTCTATTCGTTCATTTCTCACACAAAAGCACGATTTTCTTTTTTTATTTTGGCATAAATAATATCAGCGAGCTTATGAAAATTTAAGAAAAGCTTGGAATTACTGTCTACAACGAAAAAGTCTTCGAATCCAAAGAATTAGGAGAGGTATCGAATGATGGTAAAATGATTAAAATCAACAATACCAATTCCACGTTTAACGTGGTAGGAAATGCAATTGGTTATTCAAATTATTATCCTTGTGCACTGGAAAATTTCTTCGTTATAAAGATATAACAATTCGAAGCTTTTCTTGTATTTTCCTTATCTCAGTGATACCATTTATGTTAAAATAAAAAGAGAAAATCACGCGTATTTCATTTCAATATTTCACGTGGAGTTATTTCTGATCTAGTAATATCTCAAACTCGTTACTCTGGCTTCCAGGTATTGAAACAAACGAGAGACAACGAGAGTGAAAAGGGTTAATTAAAGAATTGTTCTTATTGTTATTGATATTTCATCCACCACTAACATACCTAACATACCTTCTCGATAGAATCACTCATTCCGATCATTATTTTATTGTCGAACAATTGAATACTTTCTCATTGTTGAACTTCGTTCGTTATGGTGTTTAAAAATTAATAGAAAATTGAAAATACGAAGAAATACATCTCCCTTACTGTATTAGTATACTGTATATACTGGATGACACTTTATCACTGGAATGCAAATGTAGGTATTCTTGTGTAGTAGATGTAGGTATTTCCGAACATCCAGGGTTTGATAAAATTAACGTATCGATTGGACATAATGACGAATGGCGTCCAGAATTCGACAAGACTCGTTCCACTCCATTAGCAAAATCCTCGAGCTCGGCTGACAGGGGACCCAGTCAAAGGACATAAAAATCTCCAATGGCCAATTAAAACGGTCCCCTTTAACCCGGGATTACCCACGTGGGGATCTAAAACGGGAAGTACACGCGGGAGTGTTCACTGCTCACTGCTACACCCGTATCAGGCTCCCATCATTCCCCAATTTCAATAAAGACACGTGAAATTTTCGCGACAACTATCATTTACATCTCACTAATTCACTAATTTTGTCACTAGTAATCTGAGTTTAATTTTTCCAATTTTTCTCTCTTTGGATCAACTTGGTCCTCATGTTCATCGACAAGTTTGCTTTTGGAGTTCCAAGGTATCCCTAGTTGCCTATCCCTAGTTACTTATCCCTAGGTTATCTCTAGACGGACTGGTATGCGAATTCTGAAAAAATTCCGGAAATCTGTGTGTTTCTGACTTTCTGCCTGTCTAATACTTAGGATGGAACTTTTCAGTCGGTATCTCTGAGACACTTTCGACTACGTCCACGGTTGCCAGGCTAGCCTGGCGCATTGGCAGTTTAAGATAGTTAGAGCAGCATGCAGAAAGTAGCGGTAGTTTGGAATAGTTAGTGACCACGATGAATTTCCACGTCAAGCCAAGCCAATGGATATATAGACGCTTGAGAATGTCCTGGGAGGAGGAAAGTTAGCCACATCGGAGACAGACTGTGGTTTATTAAACGTTCAGTTGCACATCCCTTTCTCGCGGATCTGCTTCATCTTTCTTCGCTTCTCTTTCCAATTTCTGACCCAACCGTTTATGAAATTTGCGGTTCGCAACTTTCCATTAATTTCTTATTTTGTTCTGAGTCTTGTGGCTCAAATAATATTTTTCCATATTGCTTTGAGTATCCTATATTGTATCCTGTTTGTGGTGTATGTTGATTTTTAAGTATATATGTGTTGACTTAAGTGTGGTTTTGAAAACGAATACTAATTTCTTACTCTGTTTTGAGTCTTGTGGCTCGTTTCTATTGGGCCCATTTCTTAGTCGAATAATATTTTTGCATATTGCTTTGAGTATCCTACATTTTACCTTGTTTATGGTGTATATTGATTTTTGTGTATATTGGTGTTGATTTAAGTGTGATTTTGAAAATAAATATTAATTTCTTATTCCATTCTGAGTCTTGTGACTCGTTTCTATTGGGCCCATTTCTTAGTCGAATAATATTTTTGCATATTGCTTTGAGTATCCTACATTTTACCTTGTTTATGGTGTATATTGATTTTTGTGTATATTGGTGTTGATTTAAGTGTGGTTTTGAAAATGAATACTAATTTCTTACTCTGTTCTGAATCTTGTGGCTCGTTTCTATTTGGCCCATTTCTTAATCGAATATTTTTGGATATTGCTTTGAGTGTCCTATATTATATTCTGTTTATGGTGTTTTTGATTTTTAATATATATATATATACTAACATAGACATAATTTTAGAAACAATTAATATGGTAAATTTTGATTTTTGAACATTTTTTGGACTTCGAATTTATCTGATTTTCATAATATTTGTTGCTGTTTTGAAGAATTTTCCTATAATTTTGTATTTTTGTGTTTATTTTGAGTGCTGGTATTCTGTGTGAATTTTTTCAGTAATTATTGATATAATGTTTGGTGTAATTCTT
Source organism: Eufriesea mexicana (assembly GCF_001483705.2). Taxonomy (NCBI): domain Eukaryota; kingdom Metazoa; phylum Arthropoda; class Insecta; order Hymenoptera; family Apidae; genus Eufriesea; species Eufriesea mexicana. The sequence goes on from NW_016912293.1 coordinate 180,880, forward strand.
GCTTCTAGATTATACAAAGTCCGTAATTTAAGAGCACTTTGTACGGACATCTTTTGCATGTTAACAAAAATTATTTGTTATAATTGTCAAAAATTATTCCTTTAATAATAATTTCAGGATTTAGACGTCGAACCTACTTTTGAAGTCGGGAATTCTAACAATTATCTTACGATTAAATCGTATCTATTTTTCATAAAAACAAATTTCCATCAACCCAAAATAGATTAAATCCAAATCCTATAACTCGTGTCCTAAGAACACCTAACAGAAATCTGTCAATTACATCTCTCGACAACCAATAATACCTTCTATTACATAGAAACATAAACAGCATAGTTACAAAGTGTGTACCAAATTATACATTACCTTCAGTCTTCATTCAGTGGAGCGCAAAATCATCTGAAGATGTTAACCAGCTAAAACGAGCTATCTCGTTATCAGGATTATCCATGCTCAGGGCGTAATAATTTACTTCCCCAGGGATTCTCTGCTTTCAATGCATCATTATATTCGTATTACAAATACATTATACCACACTTGCATTCAAACGTAATTACGTTCATCAAAATCGATCTAATCAAACCTACATCTTCCATATTAATTACCGTATCGACTAAAATGACGGTAAAAGCGTCTGATCCTCTTCCAACCAGTCGAAACGTCCATTTACTCTCGAATATTTTTAACTATTTGCGAATGTAGCGGTTTTGAGTAAACCGTACCATGGGGCCCAGCTTCTGCCGCGATAGTCATTCAAAACAATCAGGAATTCATGGAAGCATTACGATCGTGAAATCTTTAACATTCGAGTCCAAAGTCTTTTGAAGGAAAAAGAAAAAGAAAAAGGAAAAAAAGATCGACCAACGCAATAACTCTTGCAATTCTTTGCGAAGAGGAACGGTAGTACTTGTCTTAATTTTTACTTAATTTTT